>NC_056741.1:896811521-897111521 GCF_019279795.1 Protopterus annectens | reverse complement strand
TTAAACTCTTTAGCCTGAGTGTAGCCACAAACTTTGTCCCTGAGATTTGGTACACAGCAGTAGTGATGTCAATCCAGAAGGAAGCACCATGATTAAATTCTGGAATTATAGGCCCATCAGCTTAAGTGTTATTTGCAAAACCATGGAACGTATTATAACCGGCCTAATAGACTATGTTATTAAAAATCTCATCAGGCTAGACCAACAGGCCTTCAGCAAGAACTTTCACTTAGAAGTACATGGTACACTAAAAATGGGCTTAAAGTAAATGCTAAAATGTGTAACATTTTCAACAAACCCTCCTACAGCATGCAACACAGACAACACCCAACTCTAAAATGAGAAAGATGTTAAAGACATTGGAACATGGGTTGATAATTACCTCTCCTTTGATCATCATATAATGACGGTAGTCAGAGAATCCTTCGACTTATCACATCTAACTGCCAAAAGAATATCCAGATCTAAAGAGGTCATTGTCTCCTTATATTCAGCATTAATTAGGCAATTGAATACAATAAGCCCTTTGGGATATACCTCACTAGACACATCAAACAACTAGAAAGCTCACTGACTTAAAAAGCCTAAACTACCAGAAGAGACTGGAAGCACTGCCCCTTTATTCAGTATGTTAGAGACTTCTGAGGGGAGATCTATGTATTGCTTTCCATGCGATTAGGGAGTCACTGGTCCTGGATCTCTTGCATCTCCACAAATCAAATAGTCCCACAAATACCAGAACCAGAGATTTAAATCTTCATCAGAAATAAAGACAATAGAGTGATAGATTCATTAGGCAGCTTCTTCTCCACTTCTAGAATATAATCCTGCAGTGTGATACATTATCTTCCTTCAGATAGGATCTGGATAATTGGATGAGTATTTACAAATTCAACCCTGGCTTTACTGGCCTCGTCTTCCCTGAAAAAGGAGGTGCAGTCTAAGGGTGGTAGTGGCAAGGAATAAGTGGATTCAAGACTCACCTGCCTTGCATTTCCTATGATTTCCTATAATCCCATGATCCTCAGTAGTTTGCTTTATATAAGATAACTTATAAGATAAGCCCAATGGTGCACAGGTGACATTTCTGTCTGAAATGTCAAAGGACTATGGAATGATTAGCAGTTGGTGATGCTGCAGGCAGAATGGCTGATGTCAATTCCTTATTTTAGGGGAGGACAGCAGGGGTGCCAGCTTAGTACATATACAGCTTGGTGAATAGAGGTGAATAGATAGTAAGAAAGTGCAGTTGTGTAAGTAAACTTACCATAACAGTAGATGTTGTTGGTCACTGTTGCAGTAGCCTGAGCTAATGGGTTTACACCTCCTCCCCTGACCAGCTTCTCAAAGCTTTAGGCACTTTCCAGGTGCTCCTCCAGTCAGGAGAACATGGAGTGCACCATAAAAAAGGCTAGAGAGTCTCTAAACTCTTCAGAGCATTATTTTGCCTAGGAAAGTGGCAAGAGTCCTGAAAACATGGACTAAGAAACAAAGATAACTATAATTATGACTATATATACAAAATGAAAAAAAGATGTCACTGTCAGGAATAAAGCCTCTTCGTGTCAGTCCATAAAAATCCAAACAAAAATCCACGAATACAGCAGCATAGCTTCAGCTAGATAAAACTTTAATATTGACAAAGAACACACAGAGAAAAAAGCAAGGTAGGCCAGTAAGTGCTTTCACATGGATCCACCATGCTTCCTCAGACTGTTATAACATCACCCACATTGATCATCTATTTAAAGTAAAAGCCTTCTGCAGGTTCTATTAATTATTAAATCAATTGTCATAGCAACAACTTCTATCAATTAATGTCCACATCCTTCACTTACAACCTAAGTAAAAAGCTGAGTACTTAAAACTAAAAGCATTTCAAATAGTTATACAGTCACACTATAAAACACTTGTTATATGTAATAACTTACTTATACTATTTTAAATATGCAATGTATATTAAAAACTATATAAAAAAATATATATATATTTCCTTTTAATATATAATCAACAAATAATTAGAGTATCAGCTTCCTATCTTTAAGAAAAGGTTTAAAACTAATAGAATTATTTAACCCAAAGCTTTTATCGGCTTGTAGCCATATTATCCATTTTTGTTCAGCTTTTTCGTAGTATTCTTAATGTCTCTCATCCTTATATCTTTTGGTACTTACGTATTATCGCAACCAGATATTCATGGTAATGCTGCTTGCTTCTCGTTGTGTCAAGTAGCACTGAGAAAGTATTAAAAAGCTCAGAAACATGTTTTCTTTAATGTTTTCTGTTTTTAGGAAGGTTTATAGGTTAAACGGCTGAAAAAGGAAGGTTTGAAAATAGCTTTCCCCTTTACTTTGGAGTGGTTGCGTTTGCACGTGTATTTGGCCGGAAAGGACTTTGGCAGTTATTGTGCATATGTTAGGTGCTTTTTGGAGATACCTTCACTTATTTTTCAGCTGTAGTTTTGTAGGTTAACCTTCGTTACAGAAACTTGCAGGAATTAAGGGCTTGCAAGAGTGATGGGGGCATGATGTTGACAGGTAATCCGGGGTAGTTTTTCATGGCACTGCCATGATGGCAGAAGTTACCAGGTGTGGTTTGTTTTGTTTTGGTGGGTACGTTTTGGTGTTGTGATGGTGGCATATTTGGACAAACTCTGGATGTACCTCAGGGATTTCTGCATGTTTTACAGCTGGAAAGCTATGCGTGGCTCATTCGTTGTTTTTCTGTTGGTATGTGTGGGGGGAGGGGGGAGTTAATAGTGAGGCCTTCACAGCAGTTATTTTGCTGAGGAACGCTCATCACACAGCATGACTGACATGAGTTAATCTCAGAAAAAGGGACAAGCTATTTTACAATGTTATTTTCTCAGTGTTTTCAATGTTAAATAGTACTACAAATTACAAATATTATAGAAAAGACTTTATTTAGTTTTAATACTGTTAATTTCGTTTTCTAAAGGAAAACAGAAGCAACCAGCATTAGCGTGAAAATCTGGTTGCGATAATACATAAGTACCCTTACTTTAAATAGATGATCAATGTGGGTGATGTTATAACAGTCTGAGGAAGCATGGTGGATCCATGCAAAAGTGCTTACTGACCTACTTTGTTTTTTTCTCTGTGTGTTCTTTGTCAATAATAAAGTTTTATCTAGCTGAAGCCATGCTGCTGTATTCGTGGATTTTTGTTTGAATATATACACAAAATGGTGAAATTAACAACACCCTGGCAGCACATGGAAATATCAGCAGGGAAAAGGGATCTGGAGGGAGGGCCAACTGCTGCAACAGTGATTAATTAGAACAGTGATGGTGAACCGTTTGGGTTTGGTGTGCCAAAAGCTCCTGGCACCAAATACTTCAGTGCACTTCACATAACCAATGAATGCAAAAGCAGTGTCTTTGGTAACTCGGGTGTTGGTGATCGCTGGTGTGTCACCCAAAACGTCATGGCGTATGTCACCTTTGACACGTGTGTCATAGGTTCACCATCACTGAATTAGAACATATACTGTTATAGTAACTTTACTTACATAATTGTACTATGTACATTCATGTATCACCATTGCAGTAGTCTAAGCTATATGGGTATGTTATCAGAACTTAGAAAGAAAAAGAGAGAGATGACCAAGACTTAAGAATCCATAAGCCCCTGATGTATGGTCCTGGTGAAATGGGTTCTGAAGCTGGAAAAGGAACCCAGTTTGTAATACTTTGTAAAGGTATGTATAGGGGACCAAGCAACTGCTTCCAGAATACTTCTACAGTCCACCCGTTCTCACAAAGTCACTAAAGAAGCCAATGCCTTTGTTGTATGACCTATAACCCTGGCTGGAAGTAGTTTATTGAGGTGAGAATGAGAAAAAGTAATAGCATGAGACAACCATCTACAAATAGTCAACTTTGAGACTGGTTGTCCTTTCCACTTACTTTCGTAGGAGACAAGCAGCTGGTCATCTTTCCTGAGAGGTTGAATTTTGTTTAGATAATATCTGACCTGCCTGTGTACATTTGGAGAGTGAAAAATTCATCCTTTCTTGATCATTGGTTCAGGAAAGAACACTGGGAGATTAGTTGTCTGTCTTAAAGTAAAGGTAGGATTTGTTCTCAAAGAAACCCTGTCTTTGTGAAAAGTGAGGTAGGACTGATTCACAATATGTGCTTATAAGACTAATACGTGCCTAGCAGATGTCAGAGCAATAAATAACACTGACTTCCATGTTAAGAACTTCAAATAAACCTTATGAGCTGGTTCAAAATGTCAGTCTGACTGAAGTCAGACTGACAAGTACAAACTTGAGATCACGAGGAGGATCCATTGCTTTCCTAGGTGGACAGATATATGAGATCCCTTTCAAAAACGTTTTTCTAGAACACTGTCAGAAAGGGAAGCCTTAAGTGTACTGACCAATGTACCTTGACAGAAGAGTACAAGAAACCATTGGACAGTAATTCACAGAAATAATCAAGAAACAGAGGCAACTGGGCTTGACTAGGATCCTTGCTCCTACACTGGTACCAACTAGAAAATGTTTTCCATTTATTCATGTATGATTTCCCAGAAGCAGGTTTGAGTGACTCCTTTAGTACCTGCTGCATGTCATGGGATAAAAAGTGCCTAAAAGGTATCAAAAGTATAAAAGAGTACCTATCAGATCACCACCTTATATTAAACCCAAACAAGACCAAACTTATGGTATTTTCTAACTCCTCCAAAAAAGCACCCCAACACATCTATCTATCTTTGCCTCAAATGGCACTATAATTGAACCTATTGAACACACTAAATTCTTCTGTGTTACCCTAGACAGCAGATTGCAATTTGACAGACATATTGCTCTAACAATAAAAAACATTCATATAAAACTTGGAGCACTGTATAGAGCCAAACTATTTCTAACCAATCATGCCAGAATAACCACAGCTAGGCCTCACCTCCTATCCACCCTCCTCTATTGCTCACAAGTTTTTACTAACCTTCGCAAATCAGACTTAAATAACATTGAATCCTGCTATAATAAACTAGCTACATTTGCTGCAAACCTCCCCCATAGATCCCATCATTGTACTGCCCTACATCATCTCAACTGGATCAAACTCCCTAACTTACTTCAATCTGTTAATAGCAGCCCACACTGTTATCCAAAAGCCTGACTACTGCCCATCCCTATCTGACCTTGTTCAACCTTATTCTAACCTTTCCTCACTGAGGTCAGCAGATAAATTACTGTTCAAGGTTAACAAAACCCACAATTCTTATGGTTATGCATTAAATTCTCATAATATAACAAAAACCTTAAATTCTCTCCCACAGCACCTTCTAGCCACCCACCTCTGAGACACAAAAATTCAAACAGCTCCTAACAGAATATTTTTGAAATCACTGGCTATGCACCTACACCTCCTCTGGCTAAGCAATTTCCTAGACTGCTCCTCCATCTCCACTCTAAGATTACTCTCTCCTCTAAACCTACTCTTAGCAACACCGCTCTGTTTGACTACACATAAAAAAAAATAATAAAAATAAAAAGTTTGTAAAAAAACTGTGACTGTGAATATAACTTTGAGATATTGTATTTATCTTTTTCTGTCATGCAACATGTGTATTACTGTCGCTGAGTCTAAAATATGATTGATGTTTTGCACTCTTTAACTCCTTTACTGTATGTATTCAACTATTTAGTATTGCTAACTTGCCTACTGTACTTCAGTCCTTGTTTTATTTTTTTGTAAGCTAATTTATGTATTCTGTTTAACTATTGTAACTTCTCTTGGGAGCTTTTCTCCCCATGTCTCTGTTGAAAATGGGCTTCTCGCCCAGCCAGACACTATCATCAAATGTAAATAAATAAAAATAAATAAAATTCTATCATCCAATCTTCCAGCTTGGGGTGTATTAGCCTCCCCCCACGTTATGTGAGTAAATCTGATCTGGGGGAAAACTTGCCATAACTGCACTTGGCAAGATTGAAAAGAAGGGACAACTACTGTTGCCTTGGCCAGAAGGCAGTTCCCACCACAATTTTTGGATAGTCCTTCCGGATCTTTAGAAGACCCTGGCAATCAGTGGAAAGGGTGGACAGACATACAGGTGCATTCCTGGCCATGGGAATGGAAAAGCATCCATCTTTTGAGTCTGCCTGTATGAAGTCCTTTAGCACAATTTGTCTAGTTTTCTGTTTTGAAAGGAGGCAAATAGATATAACTGAGATGTTCCCCACAGGTGGATCAGACCTCGGAACACCCCAGAGTGAAGTTTCTATGCATGGTGGGGCCTATCCTAGTCCTGATCAGCATGTCTGCAATGAAGTTTTGTTCTCAGAGGATGCATAAAGTCTGAAGACTATGACTGAGCTGAATTTCTACCTATCATGCCATCATAGCCAGTTTGCATTGAGGGTAGGATCTGGCAGCCCCTTGTATGTTTATGCAGCACTTCACTGTGGTATTGTCTGTGTACTCTAGCAGAGATCCTAGTGACCAGAAGTGATTCAAGGCCTTCAATGCATTGATAACAGCCAACATCTGTCTGACATTTATGTGCTTTGGTCTGCCTACAGCATCCTGCAGAGCTTGTAGTTTTACACCTTTTGATACCATCTCCCTTAACAGGTCTGAAGCATCCATGGTTAATGACTGGTGGGGGATCAAAATGGAAAAGGAAGATCTTGATCTCCAGCTATCTGTTCTAACCACCACCTAGTCTCCCTCTTTACAAGTCCCAGAACTGAAATCTGAAAAGTCAGATTGTGTAAATGCTGTGTACAGACTGATCTGAGGTACTACTGTATTTTCCACAAAGTCAGATTGTGTAAATGCTATGTACAGACTGATCTGAGGTGCTACTGTATTTTCCACAAAGTCAGATTGTGTAAATGCTGTGTACAGACTGATCTGAGGTACTACTGTATTTTCCACATGTGTCTGGCAAAGGGCAGCATGTTAATTATCGGTGACGAGTAACCCTAAATCCTGAGAAACTGCCTTGCAGATGCTTGGCTTAGGCAACACAGGAAAAACTGTTTGAACATTTCTACTTTAACTTGGGAAAAACCTTCTCTCACAGAGTCCAGCAAACATCCCAAGAAAACTATTCTGTGACATGGAAAGAGAGAAAACATCTGGGTTCATAGGTTCATAGGTTGGTACTAGGCTATTGGCCCTAGGGCCTATACAAGCCTAGCCATAACAATTCCCTGGCTATTTCTTCCCCCACTATTTACTTCCCTGGACCCCTGTCTAGCAGGGCGGCTGACGTGATCCCTGGGGTGAATTTCCTTTCTCCCATCCAATCATCAAGGTTCCTTTTGAAGAGGGCCAAAGAGGCGGTCTGCTTGACATGTATGGGCAGTCTATTCCGGAGTCTGGGGAGTCTCTGAGTCAGGTACCTATCCCTCCAGCATGTTGTGCTTATTGTGATGACAAGATTTAGATTCCTGGAGCGTGTGGCTCTGAGGAATTGGGATTTCTTTAAGTCTAGCATGTCCAACAGCTCTTTGTTTGACATGGCCTTGTATGGTAAACAGAGATCACCTCGGAGTAGACGATATGTGACAGAGTATAGCTGGAGTTTTTTAAGGCGGTCAGCATCTGCTTTATGCCTGTGATTCTTTTAGTGAGGTATTTCTGCGTCCTTTCCAGTTGTTGCAGATGTCTTGAGAGGTACATACCAAATGGGGCGTTGTATTCTATGATGGGTCTAATGAGGGATGAGTACAGTGGGACAATGACTACGTTTTTTCTGGATGAAAAGCCCTTAGTGATGAGATGTGCCACATAGAAGGATTTCCTGACTGTTGTGGCGATGTGGTTATTGAAGGTGAGACCACTGTCTACCTGTGTCCCTAAGTCTCTTATCACACTTTCAGTGTTTAGTGCACTGACACCTATGTGGTAATTCACAGGTACATTTTTTTTCCCAAAGGGGATAACTATACATTTCTTGGCATTGAGCTTGAGCCCATGGCTATGGCACCAAGCATCTGTTTCTGTAAGGCCCTTTTGTAGAGTATCCACATCAATTTGGCATTCAATAATGGCTCCCAGTTTGATGTCATCTGCGAACTTTGTTAGCCAGAGTCCCTTAGTGCTGGCCTGTATTTCAGAGAAGTAGATGCCAAACAAGAGAGGTCCCAGGACTGAACCCTGAGGTACTCCACTTGTCACTTGTCTGGAGCTGGATTTGGAGTCAGCTATTTTACAGTGTGGGTTCTGTCAGTAAGCCAGTTGGCAACCCATCGAGTGACATAGGGATTAATGCCCAGCTTAGTAAGTTTATCTATGATTCCAGAGTGGGGGATGGTGTCAAAGGCCTTGGCAAGGTCCAGATAGGATGTGTGGACTGCCTTACCCTCGTTCATGGCTCTGGAGACTAATTCGAAGAAGTCAATAAGGTTTAGGAGACAAAATCATCCCTTCATGAACCCAAACTGGGTGGGATCCAGTGTTTTAAGGTTGCCAATGTCTTTGTTTATAAGTTCCACGATAATACGTTCCATGGCCTTGCAGATAAGGTGCCAGTTCATTTTGTAGTTCATGTAGTACACAGCCCGGGATGTCATCTGGTCCCATGGATGCTGTACTCTTAGCTTTGGAGAGTGCGTTTTTTACCTTTGTGGCCATTATTACCAGAATTTGGCAATCTTCCAGTACTGAGATGGGCCATTTAGGGGGTGAGAGGGGGGTGTAGTTGGCACTGATTCGATTTGCCAGGATATTGGCAATATCCTTGGGATCAGTATATTTAATGCCATTCTGTTGTAGCTCAGAGCAGATCTGAGCATTGTCATTTAGATTCTTGACATAGTTATAGAATGCCTTGTGGTTGTCTTTGGAATCTTTGGCAATTTTATTTTCGTAACTAGCTAACTAGCAAATTGATTTGAAATTATAAATTGAGCAGAAGTTTCTGTACAGTTTTTAGACACTTTTGCAGCTGGAAAAGAGTTTGCAAAGATATGGCAACTGCCTAAATATGAAAAAAAAAATGTGTATGTCTGTTCATCTGCCATAAGCAATGACTGGAGATAGGCATTTTGTGACTACCCTTGGTGCAGTGCAGAGCTCAAAAGGTATAATAGAGAAATGATACTGTATGCCAGACACAAAAAATCTTAATAAACACCCAAGGTCCTTAGCAATAAGAATGTGGTGCTAGGTGTCCTTTAGATCCAGCTTTACTATGAAAACTAGACTTGGGATTAAAGGTTTGAAGTGATAAAATCCTGAACTTTGGAATCTTGACATAGAGGTTTAGAGCAGAAGGAACCAGTACTGGATTCCAAGATCCTTCTGGTTAGTAACTATAAGAAACCTTGAATAATAACCTTTGCCTAAGAGATTGAGAGACACTGGTTCGTTCACTCCCGGAGACAGCATATTTTGCAGAATGGGATGAAAGACACCAATCTGGTTCCTTGGACAAGGGAAGAATTCCCATTGCTAAGAGTACCCTCAATGGATTACACTTAGAATACAACTATTGAAGATTGTCGAAAGCCAAAAGGGAAGATGAAGTCTAAGAGACATAAAGAGGTTGCCAGAGTGGGGACAGGAATAGCCTTAACCGACAGATATTCATGATGATTGTCCTTTGTTGTTAGAGACTTTTCCCTTTTTTCAGGACCTCCTTTCCACTGCTTTTCCCTCATTGATTATAAACCCCTTGCTGCTTAAACTATATGATGGGAAATGGGGTTGGGGGGACTGTTATTTTCTTTCAAACAAAGACGATTAAAAAATGTTGTGTCACTCCTAGGATCAATTTTTACCTTTCATAATATTCCTTAAGCATCTTAGCTGCAGAACGGCCAAAAAGAGAGCCTTTATCTAAGGAAGGATCTAAGATCTCTGATTTGATTTCATCTGGGAAGTTTTGAGAATGAAGTTAAGCAAGTTTCCTCAAAAATGATCCATAAACAGCCATTCTGGAGGCAGAATCAGTGATATCATAAGCACACTTTAGAATATGTTTAGTCACCTGAGAAACATCTATCACAGAAGCTGTGATGCCCCACCACTGGCCCAGTAATCAAGGAGCCTCAATCCTCAACACTGGCAATGGTGCGGGATGTACACACTGGGAGTATGACAATTACACACACAGTAAAGTGCAATTTCCCTTAAGAGCACTCAGAGACCACAATCAGTCTGAGGCTGGTTTCTCCCTCTTTCTCCAGATCCCCAATAAGACTCCTCACTGGCACAGCCAAGCCAATACCTCCAGCACCCTCCCTGTCCAACCAGTGCTTTGTGTCCCTGCCCAAATAGCTGACACACTCACACTTTGAGGTTTGATTTACACACACACACACACACACACACACACACACACACACACACACACACACACACACACACACACACACACACACACACACACACACACACACACACACACACACACACACACACACACACACACACATGGGAAAGGCTGGCACAGGTTTAATAGCTATGCTCCTGTCTGCCCAGACTTTAAGGTAGTTTTTACTGCCAGCAGCCACTACTTATCAGCTACTTTAAGGCCCTTAGCAAAGGGTGACCAATCTTACTGTGCAATGTTACTATTCATTAAAATGGTAGTCTGACCAAGAGCAAGGCTATTAGGAGTGGCCAACACAGTGTCACCAAATAAATATGCAAGTACTCCCAGATCATAAATATGTCTCTATACAGATCAGCCACAGTTAAATGTTTAAATATATTTAATAATAAATAATAAAAGAACAAGAAAATACTCAGTAAATAATCACATTTACATCAGAGTTCAAAATCACAGGACATATTTAAAACAACATTGCAGGACAGTCTCAAAAAAATAAAGAAAACATATAAATTAAGCTCAGCTATATTCCTGACTACATCTAAAAGAAATGACTGCACCCTAGTTAACTTACTTACACAGCCAGGCAAGACAGATGTGGTGAGTGGTTCTTCCAGCTGATGCTGTCAGGTCAAAGACAAAATACAAAATGCTCAGTCTCTTCCCTCAGAGAGTGCTTAAATTAATATCCCAAATATTACTGTTGAAATACTTGCAGAATGACATCACTTCTTGTCATCTGACTATCCCAGGTGAAAACCTCCACTGATATAACTGGTAGCATTTATCATCTCCCTGTGAAAATGCATAGTCCTCAGATGTTCACAGCTGCTGGAAGACACAAAAGATTAAAACACTTACAAGACAATGCAGAAGGCTCCCTAGTTTTAGACATCCTGTCTCCTCACTGCATTGATACCATCTTTTATGGTGCAGTTATAAAATAATTTAATTTCAACTATTTTTCTGAAGTTTTGCAAGTTAACCCTCTATGTGCCAGTTCCCACTGTTAAAATATATACATTTACACAGTTACAATAGTTTATATACATTTCTCTTCTTTTCCAGTAGGATACACTGTGGACTCATCTTTGAGCTGAGTACTCTACAACATATCTCTTCAGCACAAATATCTGTACAAATCGTCTTATATGACATGCAGTCATAATGCATTTGTAACACAAGTATATGAATCATGTTGATATTCACAAATGACACATAACCATTTTCAAAATTCCAGACAGCCATTCTGGCATGATCTCCCTCTGTCACACTTCTATATAAATCATATTAATATTCACAAATGACATAAAATTATTTACAAAATTCCAGATAGCTAAGCTGACAATATTTCCTTTTGTGACAGAAGCATTTAATGATTTTTTTCCTCTCAGAAGAAGGAAGACTAAGCAAAAACTTGTACATATTATCAAACGTCATATGGGCTTGGCAATTTAAACTCCTGAAAGTTAAACTACTTGAAGAATACATTTTCTTTCCCAACATCTCTACTGCTTACCCCCTTTTTATCTGAGGGAATGGGTTTAAAAGCAATAACCTGTTTGGCATCAACAGATTTAGTGAGTGAGATATGACTGCTGTGTCTGCTTTAGGATTAGAAAATAGGTACTTGAGTATCTGGGTTACCTTATATAACCTATTACATGTCTTGGAGGCCATAGGTTGTCCATCAGGTATACTGGCTACAGTAAGAAAAACATTCTCTAAGGCAGTCAAACTTGGAGGAATATGTGTAGCTTTAAGCATTTGTAACTGTGATAAATCATAATACATTTTCCGTGTTGCAGAGACTTTGCTCTGCTTCCACTGAAAAATCTCACTCATATTAGGTGAAATATAGTGAAAGAGATTTCTTCAGTAGGTAATTATAAAGTTGTGCTTTTTTCAGAATCAGAAGGCTCAGGCTGAGAAGAATCATCTGAAGTACACCTCCCCAGCATTAATTGTTCTGACTGAAACATCTTAACAGAATGGGAAGGAAGTATTTTCCTTTTCTTGCCTGAAGTATAACCATGTATGGAAAAAGCAGAAATCTTTTCCTTAGCAAAGTCCAGTTAGTACGCCTTGTCCATACAGATAGAGGCTAGATGTTGAACGTTTTTCTCATAGAGCACAGTGTCCCCCAGTAAGAGATGCCCCTCAGGCACACTAATCCCAGGTCCACAATACCCTCCCAGCCAAGTGAAGATACTCTCCCTGCCCTTTCACAGCCAGCAACTTTCTCCCTGGCTCACTGTGGCTGCCCTATCACTGCAGAGGATGTGGCTATCCCCTGTTTATGGTGGCTGATAATGCTATGCCAAAAGGACACAGGGAAGAAGATGGGTGGCCTGAGAAACAACAATCAGCCACAGAAGAATCGCTTACAACTGAATGATGCAAAGAAGGAGCTGGAGAAACCTTGCAAGACTCCTTAGCACATTTCTTCTTTTAGAGTGCTGGGGAAGGCAGTACTGTAGAGATCAACTGCTGCTTCATAGGTAAGCCAAGAAAGACAATGGGAAGGCAGGTAAGTGTATTCAAGAACAGCTGTAAAGGAAGACAAAAGGGCTAAGTACAGCTGTGTATGTAAACTTACCATAACAGTAGATGTTTGAATTATCACGGCTGCAGTAGCCTAAGCTGTATGGGTCATATTCTACTAAGGATAAAACAGCTGTCCAGCTTACAAAGATTCAGGGCACCTTCCACATGCCCAAACCAATAGTCAGCTCAAACTGAGCTGACTAAAATGCTAGGTTTGGGTGCTAAACCCTTCAGAACTTTCATGCCAGCAGAGAGAGAGAGACTCTAAATCCTTGAGAAGGACAATGCTAGAAAATGACAAAAAATGTCAACACCCTGTCATAACACACGAAAAGAAGAGAAGATGGAGGGATGGAGTGACTACTGCAGCAGTGGTCATTTGAACAACCTGCTCAGCTTCTCTGACACACAATTTTGCTTTGATGATATGTAAGATGTCTATATTGTGAGATAAAGAAAAGCTATATCCCAGGCTACCAATGCATATCTGCATAGAGGGTAAGTTCTGGTTCCCCCCTTGTGTGTTTACTTACCACATCAATGTGGTGTTGTCTGTCTGTAAACACTTCTTGAGGTCCGTGGAACTACAGATGTCTGAGATAGTTGAGAACATTTATAAGAGCTGGCATCTCTTTTATTTGTATGTGTTTTGGTCTATCTTTCTTGTTCCAAATGTATACTTTTATTCTCATTGAGACTGCTTCTGAATCAAAGTCTGAGGCATTTGTTGTGACTGTGTTGAAGCAACAGAGGAGAATGGGAGACCTAGATTTCATTTGTAACAAATCATAACACTTCTCCAGGGACTGATAAGTATAATGTTTCATTTTCTGAAGAGATTCAAGACCTTGAACCTGGAGAGACAGAATATGTGTTGTCTCCAGACATTTCTGATTCAGAGTCTGTGGACAATGTGGATAACACCAGTCCCATTGCTGGACTCTGTTTCTATTACACTATTTCCAGAATTAATCAGTTGTCTCACTGCAAAAACAGTGATGTTTTCTTTTACCAGAACAAAATATAGAAGAATCAAGAGCCTGCACTAAACACAGAGCTAAGCCCAATAAATCATTCCTGTACAGACATATGTTTTATTTTTTCCTTCCCTTTTAAAGGAATTTCTGAAGAAAAAGACACAGATTTGCCAGCAATAACCTCTTGAGAGATGTGCACAACTTTCTGACTAGATAGAGTGACATTTTCTGCCACTTTTCCCAGGACCAGCAAGAGTGGCTCTATCTTTCCTCCGAAGGAAACTTCAACAACCACAAATGATGTATTTAACTACCGGTACATTGTGGCTGTATGAACTACACTAGTGGGGACTGGCGGTGGGGGGTGGTCTGAAGATCCAGTTTTAGCCACAGCAGAGTCACCAATTTATGGCTGAAGCACTTTAGAAGCCTGCTGTGGTGGCTAAGACTGTTTAGTAATTTCTTTATTTTTGTGGCTGGAAGAAGGAAGAACTGAAGAACTGGTAGGTTGTTCTATATTTAAGCTGACAAAGATGCCCGATTCTTGGGGAAGCCTGGCAGCTGTAGTCGGTAAAATAGGTTAATAGTAAAAAGCAACTTCTCCTCTCTAAAAAAAAAGTTAATTGGCACAATTTTTACCTGAAAATAAGAAGCTTGAAATAAGTTTTAACAATTTTTTTACCACAAAATTAAAAAAGTGATTCTCCTGCTTAAACATAATTAAAAGTGATGTGACAGTCATCAAAAGCTTTACAATTATTGTTTTACAGAAAACCTACAATTTCTGTCATAAAAAGTATAGTGGAAGCTTTTTTCCTTGAATGGAACTTATCTGACCAGCAATGGAACAGCAATATCTGATTCACGATCCTCAAAAGCCCACAGAGGAGTGATGTCTTCAGCATCAGGAACGCTGTGAGGGGTTTAACGCCAAACCTGGGATTTTAGCTTTGTTTTTTTTTAAGTCAGCTCAGCTCAAGTTGACAAATGATTTGGATCTGCGGAAGGTGTCCTGAAGTTTTGGAAGCTTGCCGGCTGTTTTATTCTTACCAGGATATATATCCATATAGCTAAGGATACTGCACTAGTGGTCCATATGATGAATACCTAGTGATTCTGAGGTAAGTGTAGTATTTAAAGTCCCCCCACAATCACAATGTCATCTTTCAAACATACTATATAATAACATTTGTTAGGCTTTTAGTCATACAATAATTTTTTTCCTCAGGAAAAAAGTCACAGAAGCACTATCGACACTTGTATGTTAAAATAAATGATGGATCCGCTTTGAGAAGGTGATTGGTGGAGAAGGGGCAAATCCATATAACTTAGGCTACTACAATGATGGTACATGTATGAATATCACATGTATTCACATCATGTTGAAATTTAACGTGTCATACACAAGGAGGAAGAGTGGACAGTGTGAGGCAAGCAAAATCTTTCCAAACACAGAGTATGACAGATTGGTGCAAACTGATCAGCATTCACTTCACAAGGAGTAGTTGGGCAGTAAGGGTGACTGATTGGCTTTACCTTGTGATCAGCCAGTGGGAAAGCAATAATTCATTTCAAAGGATGCTTTATAAATTAGTAAAAAATGGACAAAAATACTTCTTTCCTGGAAGAATGCTAAAAAAGAGATTATGATTCTCAATATTTATAACCTTAAGTGATGAAAAGTCAATAGCAATTTGGATAAGGATAATGCATAAAATGAATATGGTGGCAGCTTATTTATGGGCTACCTACTATTGGAGCATAGAGGTTTTTTTAATCTTGTTCCTTATGGATAAAATGTCTGGAAAAGTATTCACAGCATATGCTCTAGAAAATCTAAATATTTATCACAGCCAAAATATATATTTAGTTATAAATATACATTAAGAAAATTGCCAACCTTTCTAAGTGACTCCAATGCTGCACAGTAGAATTTGCAGATATTTACTTTTTATATAAACAGTTTACTATCAGTAGGAAAAACTCAGGTGAACTATAAACTGAAGGAAGTAACAATATAAATCTGAACATAAGAAAATTGCATATTATGAAAGATTATTTGTCACAATGGTTTAGGATTATTTGTTTTTTTAATAGAACACATTCAGAAGATCTCATCCATATGATTTTCAAATTTCTATGATATAGAGCTGAAAGGAAAATGTTGTGTAATAAAGTTAAGCAGAATCTAATATTTTTGAGGAAACATTGAATGAGGAGACACATGTAAAACTATTGACACACAGGATTAACCAGTAATTAGAGTTCTGTCAGTCTATGCAATGGAATGTTCAAAATTAGGATATATAAGCCAGCTCCATGGGATAGAGGGATGCAGCCCTGACTGTGATCCAGGTGATCTATTTCAACTAGCAAACCCAGAACCTGAGTAGTTGGATGGGGGGGGGTGCAGTTTTACTGGCCTCTCTATTCTTAAGGGTGGGAAGGAATCTTATGCATAGAAAGACATCCCTCAATAGTGAAGCTGTGGGTATCTATTCAAACTTAAAAATACTTGCACATGCATTGACAGACACTATCTGCCTTAATAGCCTTATATCAATGGACAACAGGTGCCAGAGGAGGAAATGGGTAGAACATAAACATAAAATCCCCTTGGCTGTGAGTATGATGTGGCACTGAGTTTTCTCAATCTCCTCTCAGACAATAGAAAAAGTATAGGATCACATCAAGAGAGTCAGGAGTGACTCTCAGTATCTAAGACTGGGGTGAGGTAAGGACTGCAGCTAAAGATCACCTGTAGAGGGGAGAAAAATAGAGCAAAAAAGATTAGAATATATAAGATAACAATTTTAGAAAAATGAAACAGTAGCTCATCTTTATAAACCTCAGTGAATGATTTATTGTATACATTTGAGAAACTATGATTTTTACTTTACATTGATTATACTGGTATCATATATGTGGAGGTAGCATAAATGTGACACACTGAAAGCAATATCTTTATGTCATTGTACTGATTAAATGTGTGTCACTGAATGATGAAAACTATAGAATCGATAAAGGTATTCTACTAGCAAAGTGATAGCCAAGTGCTTAAATAATTGCAATAATGTCAGTAGTGCTACACTTGGTACACTAGCCTTTGCAGTAGAAGGCTTTGAGTTCTAGTACCACACCAGGAAGATAGACTGATGTCAATGCATTGCAGTATAAGGGGTGGGGGGGGGTGCTGCACTCCTAAGTATGTCATCCTTTGGATGAGATGTGAAACCTAGGGTCCCATCTGCCTGAGTTGGTGGCAGCTTAGGTGGATGTAAAAGATCCCACTGCACCTATCAAAAATGTTTAGGGGTTCTTTATTAAACACCATATCATATTTACCTTATTTGCAATATTTACATATTATGCCTTATTTATAATCATTTATATCTTTTGTACTTATACTCTACCATCTACTTACATTTTTCAATACATTCTATACTTTCTATTTACATTGCTTATCTGCCCAAACTCTTTCTTTCACAATCAAAATTGTATTTTCTTCAACATTTCTGACAACATCCATTCTTCATTAAATTTTATCTAATTTAATCTTTTGTTTCATATAGTCCTTATTATATAAAATATCTTTTTATATATTTTCTTAGCATCTTTTCCTTCATTACCATAATATTTAGCATATCCATATTTATATGCTTCATCCTTTTAATACCATCCACAACCTTAATTTCACATAATTTTCCCATAATTTCTTCACCCTTTTATATCCTAAAAAAACATGTTCTGTAGTTTCACCTTTAGCAGAATAATTACATACTCTTTCTTTTATTTTTATATGGCATATTAGCTTTTGCTGGCAACTTCTTTATTGTTGATTTCCACAAAAAATCTCTACTCTCTAAATATCTTTCACACCACTTGAATCTCACCTTTATGGCTTTCATTTTTTCATACTCAAGTTCATTCCATGGATATACACAATAATACTTATTCACTATATTTAAATACCACTCTTTCCTATTATTTTCTATATTACCTATACATATTTTCCATAAAATTTTATGTCGATGCTCTTATTTCCTCGTTCAATTATCCTTTTCCTCTTTTCAGTTTACTCACCCTTTCCCATATTTCCTTATATTTTTCTTTCATCACTAAACTTATCAAAGATTTATTTCCTACTTTTAACTATATTAACACTTTATATAAATTCAAAGATGCTGCATTGACAAAAGAATTAAATAAAGCCAGTTTTCCTTCCTCTTCTTTAACATAAAACACTCCTGTTTTCATTTGGTTTAATCTAGATCCCTATGTAAATGAGAACACAATTGACATCATTTCTTTATCATTCTTTGTAGGGACCATAAACACACTTAAGTATGCAATTTTTTTTCCTAATAAAACCAAATTGGTTAAATAGATTTTCTTCCTATACAACAACTTATATGTCCTCCAAAACAAACAAATATTCCTCACTTTAAGTATTATATTATCCCATTGTTGCAGTCTATATACGTCAGTACCAAATGTTATACCTAATATATTTATTTCTTCTCTATTATACTGAACACCTCACCTATTATTCCTAAGCCTTTACTTTTATCCTTATTTATACTCATATGAATATTTTTTTAAATATTGATTAAGTTGCTTAATAACTACCTCCATCCATTCTTTGTTTGTTGTCATTAAAACTATATAATCTGCATAACTAAACATAACTGGTACTTTAATTCCTTCTATAGTCTTTTATCCTGCTCTCCTTAAAACTATATTTATCTTGCTAACAACTGCATGTATAATCAATGCAAATAAAATACTACTCACTGGACATCCCTGTCTTATATCACTTCTCTATTGACTTAATCAGCCATTGACCATTATTTCCACTTTATTATTTTCATACACTGAAACAAATATTTTTATCATTGTTTCACTTATATTATAATTTTTCAGTATGTCCCATAAAGTTTCATGTTGTATCTTATCAAATGCTTTACTCAAATCACCTGCCATAATTTTAAATTCTTACTTCCTGTTTATTATATGTCTGCAATTTTTCTCATTATCATCAACTGTTTTGACTTCCTTTCTCCTTTTCCCCTAATATTATGTATTTTCTTTCTTTATTTTCTAATCTCTTCTCTATTATTTTAATAAATATTTTATAATCTGCATTATTCAACACTGTTGTTCTCCAGTTTCTTATGTCCTCTACCTTTCTGCCACATGAACTTCATAACTTCAGCACATATTTCTTTTCTCCAAAACCTTTCTCTAACTATTCATTTAATACTTCCACAAAATACTTCGTCTACCAATCTAGCATATCTTTATCTCTCTCTCTCTATCTATCTATATATATATATATATATATATATATATAATAGTCCTATTAAATCCTGTGGCTGAATCCACATTTACTGTCTTTAACACTTATTCATTGCTTAAACAGTTATTTTTGTTGTAATCATTCATTATCCTCTTTAATTAACTTTTTAACTTTCCACTTTTGTTTTCCATCTATTTTAATATTTCTATATATTATTTTATAACATCCATTATTTCTTGTTGTGTTTTAACATTTTCTCCTTTCTCATTTGTTCTTTCCCTTAGTATTCTTTTATTTTTTTCTATTTTATTTAAATAGTGTACAACCTCTTTTTTCCTTGTAAAATATCTTTGTTTAAACTTCATTTTTTATCTTTTCTTGATTCATTTCATATAGTTTCCTTTCTCTTACAAAAAATTCTTTCTTGCTTCTTATTACATCTCTAAACACTTCACAACTTACTTAGTTTATCTTCTTTTCTTTTTAAACATTACCATTCCAAGCAACATTTCTTATATTTTTCTTTAAAACTTATCCACTAACACTTCCAGTTTTTATAAAATACTCTTATACCTACATGATCTTTCTATAATTGTTTAACCCTTTCTCTATATTCCTTATATAAATCTTTTTCATTTAATCTTTTTTATACCTTTATATACCCCTTCCTTTTTTGAATATGTATCCAAATCAGCAAATGATCTGGAAATCGTATAACTTTTATTCCTTCTTGTATAACTTTCAAACTTTCCAAAATTATAAAATAATCTATCTCTTGAGTTATTCCTTTTATAGGTCACCTGTTTATTATCCCATATAAATAATTTCCACTTTTCAATATCTCTGCTAGTATCTTAGCATGAGCACACTCTTTTCTTCTTCTTAGGTCACTATTTCCCCCACTAATATTATCTCAGTGTTCACACTTACATAATCTAAAATTATTTTGAAATACCCTCTTTCTTTTTTGTAATATATGCATAAACTGCAATAATTCTATAAACCTGTTTTTCCCACCTCAAATCTAGCACTATTACTCTACCCAATATTATTAAGGTATAATCCAAAACTCTTATTGACTTTTGATGTAATATTCCTATACCTAAACATTTCTTTTTTTATATTCCAAATAATCTCTCCTTCCCATAATTTCTCTACTTGCAATATCTCCAACTCACTTAAAATTCTTGTATCTTCGAGTATAAAAATATCCACATCATGTGTTATACACTATTCCAGTACACCTAACCTTCTTTTGATATTCTTTATACTATTCACATTTATTGCTAAAATTCTCAGCTTTTTCATTATTTGTTACTTAATTTCCCCTATATCCTTTACATTTTTTATTTTCTTTCATACCTACACTCTTGAATTTCTATTTCCTATCTTTGACCCTTTACCCAGTATAATTCTTCTTTCCCATAATCACTCTCCAATTTATTTATCCCTCACTTCTACCATTTCCCCAGCCCCTTCATTTTTTATCCTCTTATGTTTTGTTTTTTCCATCCTCTCCTATCTCATTATCTATCATTATTTGTCCTTCCTGCTGCTTTCCTTGATCTACTTTATTATTTAAAGGGAGGGTGGCCTAATGGGTAAGGTGTTTGCCTTACAAATACAAGGTACAAGGTTTGAATCTCACAGGGGATAACTGGCTAGGCTTAAAATGGCGTGCAAGGGCAGTTAGCCTAGTACTAACCTATGAACCTATGAACTTTGCTTTTGTGCTAGCTCTTATTCCTTCCCATACTTTTCACCCATTTTCCTTATCTTCTGTATTTTCCTTACAATCCATCCATGAATACCCCATTTATTCACATTTCACATATTTAATTTCACAATTTCTAACTTCATGCCCTACTTTATCACAATTACTAATTAAATGATCACTCTTGCCACAAAAATATACATTTCTAGTTGCCCCCAATATTTCACAGTACCTCTGTTTCCTTCTACATTTACCATATTTGGAATATGTATTACTTTTTTTTTCATTTTCTATTTTTAATGCATCACCACATTCCCAATGGATTCACTTCAGAAGCTCGAAATACTGAAATCTCAAATTTCAGTATCTCGAGCCCAAGAAGTTGAATTCACAATGAAAACTGAAAACTGCAAAATTCAAAACCTCAAATAACGGAGGTTTTGAATTTCATGGTTTTGCTACATACACACACACACACACACCATCCACCACACAAACACACAATCACTCTACTACATGAAAGCAGGGGGCAAGTCCCCTGCACCCTCCATGTGGAGGGCTGCACACCCCCACTACTTAAATATTCTCACTCCAAGGTCACACTACATACGAACACACACAAAACACCACCACACAAGCTACCTTCTATTTGCAAACACACATCACAGCAACAAAACACACTGACAAACACCACAGCTCCTACCCAAACCCCTTAACACACACACACACACACACACACACACACACACACACACACACACACACACACACACACACACACACACACACACACACACTTACCTGAATACATGACCATAGCGGAACTTTAGAAGCGTGAAATTCAAAACCTCCGGTATTCGAGGTTTTGAATTTCATACTTCTAAACTTTCGCTATTATGTGGATTCAGCTTCTTGGGCTCGAGATACTGAAATTCGAGATTTCAGTATTTCGAGCTTCTAAAGTGAACCCCATTCCCAACACCCAGTCCATAAACCTCTGTTATCGTAAAATTTTGTAATTTCCCTTCCATCTTTGTATACAGTTTTTAAATATTATTTTAATATTTATTTTTCTACTTCAAAACTGAACATAAATTTTCTTTTTGTCTCTCTGTTGGATACTCAAATAACATATGAGTTCCATGGATTACAGTTTTTCTTTATTTCATACTGCTCCAATACTGTCCTGATTTAAAAATAAAAGTCACAAAAAGTGTCTTTGTTAATATGAATAAACATTCTTACTTCTTTAGGTGATATATCAAATGTTGATATTATCCCAAATGTCATTCCTATCCAGTTCTTTCTCTTTTTGCTGCTTATTCTAACTAAAAATTTCTTCCTCCTTAATTCCATTTTCTTTACTTCTCTCCACTCTCCTTCTTTTGCTCTCTGTGCATAAAACTTCTCTCTTCTTATCTCCTCTACTTCATATTCTTGTATTTTTCCATAATATCCACCCACAGCACAGCTCTTTAACTGTCTTGTTCACTTTGGTTAATTAAGTAATTTAAATAAACATCCTGCAACTGTCCCAATTGGAGAGTTGTAATACTATATCCAGGTTGCAGCTTGCTTTCTCCTTCAAACAATATTTCCTAAAACAAAAACTGCTAATCCTGCAAAGGCTCAACAACCTTCAAATCACTCTCCACATGAGCCTCTCCCTTCTTGTTCAATACCAACATCTCCTTTACACCTTCACATACATTTTCTCCTTAGGCTACATCGTTTTTTGAAGGTTTACCTTCTGTTGCACTAAATGTCATCTCTGAACTCTCTTCCTTTGCCTCAAACTCTTTTTCAGACACCTCCTCCACACTGCACTCATTTGTCATATGCCTTTCTGCTTCTCTGAGCTGCCACTGTGCCTGGACTGTAAAGTAGGCAGTTTCACAACAAACAGCATCCCCTCTCAACAATGAGTAGGGGAGGTTCCCAGATATCCTAGCCAAACTTCCCCTATTAGTAATAAATACCACCTCAGGGTTCTCCTGAAAAGAAGCTACTAGCCTAGTGGGACTAACTTGGTCAACAAATGATAAATAAATAAATAAAAGTAGCACTTGGCTGAAATGCAAGCACATGAAGTGAAATTGCTGCAGTCAGGGTTTACCTCTTTCACTGAGTGCAGTAAACTCACAGTTGATTATGCAAGTTTTAAGCTGCAGGGGGCAAATCCCACTTCATTATGAATGTGAGCAGCTCCCCACACACTTAGAGAGCACTAGCTAGAATGCGGGGTGACCATGTTGCTTTTAATTGACTCACTTTTTAAGGAATTGTCAAACTGATATAGAAAAATTGAGGCGGGTTAAGATGGGTGGTGGAAACTTCTTATCCATGCTTCAAAAGCTTTTGACAGCGCTGACTAATCAAAGAGCTGGGAATCCTATGGCAGTACTGTGACATGTTGAACCAAATTTTTCAATGCATGTCTCTCTGGCAAAGGGAAATGTTATGGTGAATGAGAGCTGAGCAGATAAAAGGAATGCGATCAAATAGCACTTCATGGGATTGTTTAGAGTCACATTCCTGTTTATATTGTCAACACAAACATTTGTGCATGGCTTCTGCTGAAAGCTTTGCCTGTCTGCAAGCAAAACACCAAGACACACAACAGTAGAAATACTCCTAAGTGGTCTAAAGATGGGAAAATACTCATGATAATGAGGAACACAACAGCTAGGGATGAAATAATCAAAGGCAAACCCATACATTTAGATAGTGGGATCCTTAGAACAAGTAAGCTGTAGAAGGGCAATTATTAACAGTGCTAACAGAGCAGAATAATATAGGATTTTAACTGTAGGTGTAAAAATTCAAAGGGTATACAACATGTGTGGCCAAAAGGCCAGCATGATGAAGAAACAAGATGTTGGGAGGGTAGACAGAAAGGGTGATGAAAAAGACCAGAATGATGCATGAACAAGATAGTACAGAAATACAGATGTAGCATCTGTTAGTTCTATTGTACAACTTATTTTGAACACAGTTCACACTCCTGGAAACAGCACGCTTAAAACACATTAATGAAATGAAACACTAAGCAAAGGATGAGACAAATGTGAAGGAACCATGTTCTTTTCAGACAATTCTGCCATGGCAAAGCCCAGGTTTGTTCGAAATTAGTTCTTAACAGTACCACTTACACTGATCCTGTGTTAGCCAACCTGCTAGCAAATAGGTTCATTGGAAACCAAGGCAAAGAACACAGCTTCCATGGGACGTGATAGTATCCCAGGCTGTATTTTGCAACATCTCTAGCAAGAACTAGCCTTGCCATTGAGCACCCTGTTCAACCATACCCTAAGTACAGGATTCATTCCAGCAGAGTGGAGACCTGCCAATGTCATCCTTTTGCACAAAGGGGGTCCCACTACTGACCCTGGAAACTATCATCCCATTAGCTTGACACGTCTGAGCTGTAAGGCCATGGAGCGTATTATTAAACAAGGACATAGGCAATCTCCAAGCACTTGACCCCACTCAATTCAGATTCGTCAAGGGCAGATTTTGCCTGTTGAACCTGGTTGACTTTTCTGAGACTGTCTCCAAGACACTGGATGAGGGAAAGTCAGTACATACAGCTTACCTTGACTTGCCCAAAGCCTTTGATACAATCCCCTACTTGGGCATCATCGAAAAGCTAATACAACTAGGCATAAATCCATAGCTCATCAGGAGGGTGGCAAATTAGCTCACTGATAGGACCCACAAGGTCAAAATAGGTGTCATCACCTCCAACAGCAGACCTGTCACTAGTGGTGCTCACCAGGGATCTGTCCTGGAACCCCTATTGTTTGGCATCTACTTCTCTGAGGTCCAGGCAAAGACAAAAGGCTTGTGACTGACCAAGTTTGTGGATGACTGTAAGTTGGCTGCTGTCATTGACTCCCCAACTAATGTTAACATACTACAAGAGGGTCTCACAGCAACAAATGACTGGTGCCAAAGTAATGGCCTTAAGTTATATGCAAAAAAAATGTATTATCATATCATTCCACAAAAACACGACCCCTAATGATTACCACATCAACAGCAACCCCTAAACACACAACCTCTGGTGAGAGACCTGGATACACAGGTTGACAACAATTTCACATTTGACCATCATATAGCAGCAGTGTTTAGAAAAGCCTTTTACTTGGTTCATCTCATAAGTAAAGGGATTGAATCCAGAAAAAAGGAGGTATTACCTCTCTGTACTCCTTCCTCATTAGGCCAATAATTGAGTACAATTATTATGTACCTCTCCAAACACCTGCACCAACTGGAAAGGTCACAGAAACACCACACAAAGAGAATTCATGGCCTCCAACACCTGTGCTATGTGGACAGGCTCAAATCACTATCAGTCTACTCAGTATCATACAGATTGCTCAGAGGTGATCTGTGTCTCGCCTACAAGGCAATTTCAGACCCTGCCCTACTAGAGATGCTCCATATCCATAAGTCTAACTCCTCACACATTACCCAGTCAAAAGGCTTAAATCTGATATGTGACATTAATGAAACCTGCTGGAGAGACAGGTTTGTCTCACAGAGGCTGTCCCATCTCTGGAATAGACTCCCCATACACGTCAAACAAAGTACATCGCTAACCTTCTTCAAGTGCAGCCTTGATGAGTGGATGGGAAACCACAAATTCGTTCCAGTAGTTCCGCCTGTGTCCCTCATTGACAGGGGTGACAGGTGCTGATTGAGGTTTCTTTTTTGGGGATAAACTTTTGGCTAGGCTTTTAAGGGCCCCAGGGCCATTAGCTTACTAATCTCCTATGGTCCTATGATAATATGAAGTATGTGAATGCATATACACTGGAATAAATGAATGAAAGATATGATTTGATAAATGCATTCTACTCCCTCATAGACATAACTATGGTATGGTGGAAACAGTCAATATATAAATATTTAATACAACTGCAAGGGTCAGTCTTCACAAAGTGAGGTTGATGGACGTCAACACAGGAAAATGCCTAAAGCTTTTTTTTTTAGAAAGGATGGTAGATACTCAGAATTGTCTAATGGATAATATAGTAACACTGATGGGAGTCAAACATGGGCAAAAGAAACAGAAGGACATATCAGAGACAGGAAAATTGGAATCATGGTGACCATACACGCTCATAAATTTGCTATTTAGGTGGATAGCTAGCTGGTAAAAGAGGATGATTATTCCCTATCTGCAAGTATCTGCATAATTATATGATGGGCAATGAATGATACCCTTATTAACAGTCAAACCAGCATTAGTAATTTCCTGTTAATCTATTTTTTTAGGCCAGCCTTATACTGCATATATATTCTATTACATTTTTCTTGCTGTTTTTATATTTTGAGCAGTAATGACTGAATTCTCGAAACCATACATTACTAAGCAGTGTTGTGTTTTAATTGATGTTGTGACTAACTACTTTGAATATCCTTTCATAGCACTATATTTTGTTTACTGCCATCAAGCACTAGAAGTCTGGAAATGACTTGCTATAAGCTTAGAACAGCTTTTGTTTTCTTGAAAGTTTTGAAATAAATGCATACATACGTACATTTCAAGTTTCTGTTAGGGTGGGGCTTCCAGATCTTACCAAACATTTTGCAGTACCATACTATGTTTTATATGGTGCAGTAACAATGAACCTCATTTTCAGTCAGTAACACTTCAGGGGACTGTCAATATTTTCTAATTTTCTTTAAAATGTTGTCAGGAAATACATTGTTTGTGAAATTTTATTACTTTTATTGTGGGACAGGTAACGTTTTTCTGAATGAACTAGTTACTTTTTTCAGTTTGCAGAAATAATTATAATCCTAAATTGTGTAGGTGCAACTAAACCCATTAAAGCCAAATAACTGGTATACAATGCTGACTACTTTTGCCTGCTTCTCCTTTTAAAGTATATTTAATCAGGGAATATCTTGGATAGTGCCATTCAACACAAAAGTGTGACTGGTTCAGAGCTCTGATTGCTGTTTTTCCCGTTATTTTATACTTTAAAATTAGTCTGTAATGGGGGCATGCATGCAAAATAATCTTACAGTGATATGTTATTATTTTTTAGTCAGTTAAGACCAACTAAGCATAAAATATCTCATTAGAAGTGAGACTTTTGCTATAGTTAAGTGACTTACTTAGCCACAACGTATGCAAGCAAATTTAATCCATATCAAACGATACTATAAAAACAACAAACAGCTTTAGTACTTCATGCTATACTGTTAAATGCCATACAGAAGCAACTTTAAACAGATATCGTCTTGTTAAGGTATTAGCTGCTCTAACTTTTTTTCATAATTCAGCACATTTCTTGTTTAATGAGAGTCCTTGGTATGGAGTGCAAAAGCTGAAACACACACAGACATACATGCATACAGACACACTCACACTCACATACAAACACACACACACACACACACACACACACACACACACACACGCACACACGCAGACACACACACACACACACGCACACACGCACACACGCACACACGCACACACGCACACACATACAAATGTTTATATAATTCCACTAATTCATAGGAGCAGGAAAGGGGAGGTACAAAAACATTACAGTTGTGGAAATGTAGGTGTTTTATTTTTGTACCAACAAACACATTTAACATCTCTGCAATGAAAAGGGTTTATTATACTCACTATCAGACATGCTAGCACAAGCAGAAGTGCAGGAAAAATTGTAACAAAGGCAAGAGATTCATAGGCCCTCAAGGAGCATGGCCTCTCTGGTGAAATTTCTACCACAGTCTTTTTTCAATACTCTGAATAGACTATGGATACACTGGACTGATAGCACTTGGTGGAGATAAAATACCTGGGCTTTGGCAAAAATGAATAACAGTGCTCAAACAAGGAAATGATTTCAGAACTGGTGCTGAGAGAGTATATGAAAAAAAATCTAGTGACATGAATTACAAACTGGCTGATATGAGGTTAGCAATATGTTGTTAGATCTCAGAGCATGGGTGGGGATGGGTGTGGAGGGATTAGGATCACATTCTATCCTTTCAGGTATGCTTATATTTTATGGGATTGACATCATATTTGTAGAGAATGGAGAACATTGACTGCACAGTCAACTTTTTGAAAATGAAATTATTTATTGAGTGTCAGCTTGGATTCAAAGAAGACCCTGAAAGAGGCCACTGTAGCAAGTGTTTGACTGGCACATATGTACTTATCATGCACTATATCTTGCAGCATCTTGACAACCCTGGGACATATGTAAGGATTCTGTTTGTAGACTTCAGCTCTGCATTTAATACAATAATTCCAGACGTTCACTTGAAACTATCCCAGCTTTCTGTTTCTGGTTCCAACTGTCAATGGGTTACCAATTTTCTAACCAATAGGAAACAGCAGGTGAAACTGGGGAAATTTGCATCTGGCTATCACATGATCAGTACAGGTGCCCACCAGGGATGTGTGCTCTCCCCACTGCTATTCTCCCTTTACACCAATGACTGCATCTCTAAGGACCCCTCTGTTAAACTTATTAAATACGCAGATGATACAACTATCATCGAGCTCTTCAGGAATGGTGATGAGTCTACATACAGATGGGAGGTTAAGCAGCTGGCCCTTTGGTGCAGTCAGAATAATCTGGAATTGAACACTCTTAAAACTCTTAAAACTGTGGAGATGACAATGCACTTTAGGAGTGGTACTACAATATTATCCCCCCAATTTATATTTAATACTGCTGTGTCAGTTGTGGAATCCTTCACGTTTTTGGGATCTATAATCTCATGATACTTGAAGTGGGAGATTAATGTAGGGTCCATCATTAAAAAGGCACAACAACAAGGAAGT
The DNA here is from genome assembly GCF_019279795.1 of Protopterus annectens. Taxonomy (NCBI): domain Eukaryota; kingdom Metazoa; phylum Chordata; order Ceratodontiformes; family Protopteridae; genus Protopterus; species Protopterus annectens. The sequence continues at coordinate 897,082,834 of NC_056741.1, read as the reverse complement.
TCAACCTCCCACAGGAATTGTTGATTCAGTTATATACAGCAGTCATTGAGTTTGTTCTCAGCTCATCCATAACAGTGTGGTTTGGATCTCTGTCTAATCATGACAAAAATAGATTACATCGAATAGTCAGGTCTGCCAAAAATATCACTGGTGCTAGTTTGCCCTCCTTACAAGACCTGTACTATTCCAGAGTCATGAAAAAGGCAGAGAAGATCATCACTGACCCTTCACATCCAGGCCACCATCTTTTTGAACTATAACCATCAGCCTGGTGTTATATATTAATATGCACCAAAACAAGCAGATATAAGAACAGTTTTTTTCCGCAAGCCATCAAGTTCATAAATAGTTACCTCAGATTATTAGGTTGGGGTATTCTTTTTTACTAGCCTCCAAGAAATCTGCAGTATTGTTTACATATTGTTAAAACTTGTTTCTTTCAGAGTTTATTTCAGTATTTCTTGCAAAGTGTTGCACTTTTCACCTTGTATGCATATGTATGTGTATATTTACTTTTTTGTCTTGTTCTTAATAGTTGCATGTATGTCGTTTAACTTGTTCTTAATAGTTGTATGTAAATCATTTATGTAATTCATACTTGGAGAGTCACTGAAACCAGAGTCAAATTCCTTGTATGCATGCATATTTGGCCAATAAATGTGTTTCTGACTCTCATTCTGATTACTGTTTTTTTTTTTTTGTATTGAGTATGCTTAGATTTAGCATAGAGGATGGCATATATTCAGAATGGTATATCTCAAGAAAGTTGCTAAGCTGGAAGAAAACTACGGGAGAAGGTTACAAAAAATGTTGAAGATCCTTTGCAGAATGAAATGCTATGCAAGGGAAGACAGGTGAATATGTTTTGCCTGGAAAAAAGGGAGAGAAGGATGTGGAATGGCTGTTTCAGCTAACAAGTTGTTAATAGGGAAATATTATTGAAGCACTGAGATGTAAGGGAAATGGCAGCAGGATACAGTTTATACGATGGCTGGAAGGGAGAGGGTGCAATACTGAGGTGAGGTGACACTTTCTTCAAAAACGTGTAAATACATGCACTATTCTACCAAGAACAATTCTAATTTATTCACAGCTGTAGGATTTAAGAGGGGATGGTTCAAGGAAACTGAATATGAAAGGAAAATGAGTGGAATGATAATTATCCAGGCATTAGATAGCCAAGCAAGTGAATTCAAAGGGCATTACCCTTTTTTCAATAAATAATTTACGTCTGCATGTATATCACAATACTCATTTTGTACAGAGTCTATAATTAAATAAAAGTAAATCAGACAGCACTTTAGATACAAAAACATTTCAGTGCATAATAGCTTTCCTTATGGTCTTAGAAGTGGCCAGTCACAAATAAATCTGAAAACAGAAAGTTAAACACAAGACAAAGTTTCACAGGTCAAGTAATAGTGAATGTGGAGTAATCAAAGTGATGTGTGTGTGTGTGTGTGTGTGTGTGTGTGTGTGTGTGTGTGTGTGTGTGTGTGTGTGTGTGTGTGTGTGTGTATGCATAGATGCACATGTATGTGTGTGTGTGTGTGTGTGTGTGTGTGTGTGTGTGTGTGTGTGTGTGTGTGTGTGTGTGTCTGTGTCTGGGTCTGTGTGTGTGTGTGTGTGTGTGTGTGTGTGTGTGTGTGTGTGCGTGTGAGACATATTTTTATTTTTGACAAATCTTTTTGCTTATGATCCTCTGTGCCCATCAAGCCACCGCAATCAAATGGAGTAGTGGTGTCATCTGCAGGGATCAAGAGTTTTCTTCTTAGCCCTATTGTTTCTTTTTGCACATGACAACTATGCCTTAAGGGTCTGATCTGCAGTGGGCATCCACAAGGCTGTGTCTCCCAGTTCAACATGAGATGTTTCTCTCAACAGCCTTGCATCCTTTGAAGGCTAGTGCCTCTCCTATCCATGATTCTAGATAAAGGTTGCACCCCAGGCATGTGCCCCTCAACTGTATCCCCAGACAGAGGTAAGCAGGCTCTGCCTCATGGATTTTCTTTCTCCCCAGCCAACTCTCCCAGCATTCAGTCCTTTAACTGCACCCAGTTCAACTTAGATAAAATGTGGGCTTTATCTTTCTATGCAATGGAGCTAGCAGGGAGGTGAAGGCTTATTATTGATGAAATTTACCCACAGATATAACAAAAAAGACTAACATTCTGACTGTGACTAAAGTATCCAAGGTTAAACTAGTGGTTAGGGCATCTGCTGAAACTTTTGTGGTGAAGTTAGCTGTACCTATCCTGTGAGTAGTCCAAATCACAAGATGCCATGATCCCTCTTAAGTGAGTGGTAGAAAAGTCCATGGCAATGATTGTGTGTGCATTCACCACACCAAGCAATAAATGCAACAGGATTCATTGCAGGAGTAGAGAAGTGTGCACTCACATGGGGAAGGAACAGTTTCCCCCAACAGTGATGTTCGCACATCCCTTATCCAGGAGAAGAGTTAAGGCCATAGTAGAAACACTCTCATTGCCTGGATGCTGATGAGGGTACAAACCAACTCCATGGTGCCTATTTTAATGGCCCCTTATGCTGGCTCTCTCCTGTCTGCTGGGAATATGTAGCACATAGAAACGAGCATGCTGACATCCCACAGGTCAAAGCTTGATGGTCAGTAGGCACAGAAGTAAAGCTCATATAGAAAAACATATGTACACAAAGGTATGCTAAACTGAAAATTAAAAGATGAAGAGAAATTAAAGAAACTAAGCACATCCCATTTGGAAGCCTGAACTCGAGACATAATATAATGCAGAAAGTAAAAATGTTAGTAGAAATGTAAACGTGTACTAGAATATGCATTATGAAATGAGAACATGACTGGTGGCATACAGTAATAAATATTCCTCCAGGTGCACAGATCATACAGTCATGTAATAATATTTTCTGATGAAGAACAACTGCATTTAAATATTAAAATTACAAAACATAGTACCATAAGAAAAAAGTAAGCATGATCCCCATTTTGCAACCTGTAAATGCCAGAAGATGCTGATAGCATCACTTGCCTAAGGGTAAGGCAGAGAAAAGTACAGTTGTGTAAATTAACTTTCTACAACACTGAATGTCTGAATGATCACTGCTGCACTACTCACTTTTTGTCTGTGCATAACATAATAGACAATTTCATTTTCCAATACTGAACAACATACCTATGTAATAATTTGCAGCCAGAATTAGAGCACTTACTACAATAAACAGAATTAAAATCAAGTAGTCTCTAAGGCAGCACACATACACCTGAGTCCACCAGAGCGAGAAAAAACATAAGAAAACTGACACTTCCTTCCAGGCTAATCACCTCAAATAAAAGCAGGCTACCGTAAAATGGACATATGACATACAGGTCTTTTACTAGCATGAATATGAGGCCAGGCTTCACTTTCTAAACATGTGCAGAAGACACACACTAGGCTCTCCATCACTGCACAGCATGTATCCTTTCTGAATATCAAATAAATATTTCCAGCATTATTGTGACAACCAACCACTGGACCTATAATCAAGGAGCCTCGATCCTCACCACTGGCAACAGTGGGGGACGTACACTGGGAGGATAGCAAGTACTCACACAGTATTTCCATATGCAGCTCTCTGTATCAAGTGCAATTTCCCTTAACAGCACACAGAGACCACAGTCAGTCCAGGGCTGGTTTCTCCCTCTTTCTCCAGATCCCCAGTAAGACTCCACACTGGCAAAGCTATAGAGTTGAGATCTCAGCTGAGTGGCCAAGCCAAGACCTCCAGCACTCACTCTGTCCAACCAGTGCTTCATGTCCCTGCCCAAGTAGCTGACACACACATTATTTTAGGTTTGATTTATACACACACACACACACACACACACACACACACACACACACACACACACACACACACACACACACACACCTGGGAAAGACTGCCACAGGTTTACTAGCTATGACCCCTTTTGCCCAGACTATAAGGTAGTTATCACTGCCACCAATTAACTCCTTATCAGCTACTTTATGGCCCTTAACAAAGGGTATCCAGTCTTACTGTGTAATATTTATATTAATACAAACTCTAGTTTGAACAAGAGCAAGGGTATTAGGAGTGGCCCACAGTATCACCAAATAAATTTGCAAGTACTCTCAAAACTTAAATATTTCTACAAAGATCAGCCACAATGAAAGCTTTAAATATATTTAGCAATGCAATAAATAATAAAGGAACAAGAACATACTCAGTATACATTCACAGTGACATCAATGTTCAAAAACAGCATTACAGGACAGTCTCAAATAAATAAAGAAGAATATCTAAACTAAGCTTTGCTATATTCCTGACTGTATCTAAGAGAGTTACTATACCCTTGGTAACTTTACTTGATTAAAGCAAGGCAGATGTGTGGTGAATGGGTCTTCTTGTCAGGTCCAAGACCGAACACAGAATGCTGAGTCTCTCTAAGAGACGTTTCAAATTAATATCTCAAATACTCCTGCTGTGATTGCTTGCAGAATGATATCATTTCTTGTCATCTTACTCTATCCCAGGTGAAACCCCGACTGCTGGAAGCTAGCAGTATTTAGCATCTAACTGTGAAAATACATAGACTTTAGATTTTGGCAGATGATGGAAGTCATGAAACAATTGCATTTTTTCACATACAAAAAACAGTAATTATTTCACCTTAAACACAATACAAATAGCTCCCTAGTATAGACATTCTGTCTCTAGCTACCATAAACTAATTTAATTTCAGCTGTTTTTCAGAAGTTAACCTCCTGTGTTCCAGTTTCCACTGTTAAAATATTTACATTTAAACAATTACAATAGTGTATGTACATTTCTGTTCTCTTCCAGCAGGGCACACTGTGGATACATCTTTAAGCTCAGTACTTCACAAAATACCTTTTTTTAACACACATGTCTGTACAGACAAGTTTGATATACACATGACATACAGTTCTAATACATTTGTAACACACGCATCTTATATAGATCATATTCATATTCACAAATAACATATAATTATTTGCAAAATTCCAGATAGGTGTGCTGGCTGCATCTCCTTTCATCACAGTTACAGACAAAGAAAACAGTCTTGCCATCTTTTTATTCAAAATACATGCCTTCTGTCTGCTTACATATTAGTGGCTTGATATTTCTAATACTGAGGTCTCAGCCAATCACAATATATATCTAGCATACTGACATGACTGGATGTACCTAATTGCACCATACAGTTCCACTCTGCCTCAGCACCGGATACTTAATTTTCACAGGCTTTTTTTTTATCTGTGGCTCATCTCATTCCCATTTTGTTACATTGCCAGAATATGAGCCCGAGCCAATCTTACTCTTGCCGACTGAGGCTTGCCCACCTTTAGTCTGTGGAACTCTCCTGGGAGACAGCAGCACATAAATGTCAGAGAGATGATGACAGTGATAAATGCTTTCAAAGTTCTTAATCATCTCTGGTTCCCAGAACTTTTATAAGTTTTCACATACAATACCACAGTGATATAGTACATAAACAAACAAGGGATACCTGATCTCACCCCATTTGTAGACTTGCAATAATAGCCTGTGAGGTAGCAACTCAACTCAGTTTGATTCTTCAGTCTTCACATGTGCTGTCAGAGCAAAACGTGGTAGCAGACAAGCTCTGCAGGACCAAGACAGATCCTCATGAATGGAAAATTCTTCCTACGAGTTGACCCAACTTTGGGGAACCTTTTAAATATACCTGTTTGCCTCCTCTTAGAACAGACAGCTACAGAAATTCTCCTCCAATATTCCTTGCAAATAGGCTTGGAAAACAGATGCTTTTTAATTCTTATCGACAATAATGCTCATGTATACTTTTCAGTCCTATTCAATAATATCCAGGGTACTTCTAATGATCCAGAAGAACTCTCCAAAGATTGTCATAGTGATTCCCTTTTGGCCCAGGCAACAATGGTTCTCCCTTTTTTTCCAGACTGGCTGTGGGCAGTTATCACAGGTTTTCCACAGACTGGATTTAGTCATGCAAGACAGAGTTTGATACATTCCCAACCTGAAAACTCTTCAACTGACTGCCTGAATGATAGAATTTTAATACATTTTAGGCACATTTTCTTTTGGTCATGCAGCAATTATTGAAGGAGGCTAACAAATGTTACTATAAAATCATATATGTGTAAGTAGAAAAGGTTTTCTATTTGGTGCCATTTCAAGAACCTGGACCATCTAAAGACCCAGTTACCTCTTTTTTTTATTTCTGTGAGGGACTGTTGCACAGACCTTTCTTAATCATTTATCATAGTTCATTTTTTGGCAATTTCTGCTCATCTGCCCTTGGATTCCCCCTTGCTTCCTATGTCCAAATTAAAAAGTTTTTTTAAAGGTGTCTTGCATATCCAGCCACCTAGAAAACCTGTGGCTCCTCCTTGGGATGTTAATTTTTATGCTTGAAAAGCATTCTGTTTTTCCATTTGAGCCAGCTTATCATGATGGCTTTAGCATGAAATAATGTTATTCCTCTGACATTTGCTAGGGGAGTATTTGAGTTAGAAGCTCTTATGGTGAGTTAACCCTACCTCATATTTCAAAAAGTCAGGGTTTGTTTGTGAAATAATTCTTCTTTTATGTCTAACATGGTCTTAGAGTTTAACTTTAGCCAGTCCATTAATCTTTATGTCTTTATTCCTGACCCCAAGAACAAGGGAGAAAATAATCTTCACAATCTGCATGTCCATAGGCAGCTCAGATACTATCTAGACAAAACTCAATCCTTCAGGAAACCTACCAGCTTTTTATCTCATATGGATGTAAGGGGAAAGGACAACCAGTGTCAATGCAGGCTATTTCCAGATGGTCATCTCATACTATTGCATTTTGTTATTCTCACCATAATAAGCTACATCCAGGCAGAGTTATGGCTCATTCTACTAAGGTTTTGGCTTCTTTGATGTCTTTCTGGAAAGGAGTGGACTCTAGAAGTATTCTAGAGACAGCATCTTGGTTCTCTGTACATACTTTTACAGAGTACTACAAACTGGATTCCTTTTCCAGGTCCAGAACAGGCTTGGCTGGAACCATTCTCCAGACCCCTGCACTCCTAATTTTCTCTCTTCCACTTTCTCATTCTTAGTGTGTAATCTATGATAGCTGATCAAAATAGCTTTTGCTACAGCAGCAGTAATCTAATGTTAAAAATAGTATAAATGTGGAAGTAAACTTACTATAACAATAGATGTTCTAACAGATCACTGTTGCAGAAACCGTCCCCATTCCAGCTTTTTGGTATTGCTAGGGTATATGCTCCCTTCCTGGGAGCAAAATAAAGCTGTGAACTTTTAGTGTTCTGTCTTTTTATATGAAGCTCTTCTTAAGCCCCTTGCAGTTAGGGCAACAGCTAATGCACTTGCCTTTAGCTTAGAAAGCTCACCACTTTTAGTGGGACAGGACTACTGCAGCTGCAGTTTCCATCTGATACTAAAAAAAGATGTTGACTTGTTGTTTCAGGTTTGAAATACATTTGATAAAACCCCAAGATATAAGGTTAAGAAAGGAAAGATCAAAACACTGGGGACTAAATTTAACCCCTCTCTCACTGTTTACAGATTACTGGCACTTAGCAGAGTTTAGTTAATTATTTAAGATTTTGTTTGTTTAGGAGATATTTCAGAAAGTTTAATCAGTAAGACATAAGACTATTTAAAAAAAAAAAAAAACAGATTAAAAGATGGTTTTCCAGAGATGTAAAATGACGAGATTGTAATTATACAATAAGAGGTCATTAGTATTCCAAAACATGCACCCTGATTAGAGAGCCTAACCAGCGTGCTTGTTGTAAATCAAGCATATACCGATAAAACAAAACTCTGGCTGCTGAAGTACCATTAAATGGCCAGACTTTCTATTGGTATACGTTGGAGGACAGAAAAAATTTTGAGAAAAATTAGATGCATTCTACAAAACTAAATAAACAGAAACATTCCTGAATTTCCTTATATTTCTGTGCTGTTCCTATTAAAACCTCATTTTTTTAAACAGTGAAAAAAAAAAAAAAAAGAAAGCAGCTCTTTTTCCATTGCTTCTCCTGCATTGCATTGATGTACTGAGCAAGTGTGGGAATGCAGGTTCCATATGCATGAGCAGTACATCAGCATACACAAGAAAATGTGGGAGACTGAAGTACCATTATACAAAGATATTATTTAAGAAAGGAATTATGTCATTGTATAATAGCAGCAATCCACTCCTGTGTATGGATATATTGGTATTTACCCAAGGTTGGCTTTGTTCAATCACTCTGGCTTCACCCTTGTGATAAAACCACAGCAACAGTGAGTAAATCCTGATATATCCACACCCAGCCTTGAATTATTACTTAATTAAACCATAAAAGGCTGACAAGAAATTCTACTTTCAGACAATTATACTTGTACTCTTGAGTGCATGGCAGACTGATGCATGTATTTTTACTAATGATAATGTACCTTTAACTTTAATGTATATCATTCACCATATTCCATTCTAAACAATTAGATTATTAACAAAAAATGAGAGCAATAATGCAGTACTGAGCAGCTTTCTTATTTTTCCATCAAAAGAACACAAACATATATATTTAGTACATCCACGTTCAGAATTATTTATCAATGTGTTCCCTAAATGTCAGATTTATAATAACAGTTATTCTCAAATAAGTATAACTATCTCCCCAATCTATACAATGAAAGTGCTAACTATTATTTATTTATTTATTTATTTACATTTATTTACCGGGAAATTCCAACTGGACACAGGTCTTTTTTCAGTGGAGGCCCAGGGAGAAATGCTCCACAGAACAATAAATGAGCAGCGGAGTACATGAAGAACAATTGAGTATACATAGAATAGCAAATAATATATACTGCAGCAAACATTAGCTATACATACAATATGAAACATAGTAATGAACAGATATACCAATATCTAGCTAGAGGCTAGGAATAAAGGTAGGATGTATATACAGATAGTACTAAGCTCAAATGGATACTGTTCTAAACTCATATACTTAAATCTTATATACAAATATTGCACTAAACTCAAGCAGATATAAAGCAGAAGCTCTACATGAAGGTGGAACAAGCTAGAATGGCTAATGGGATAGAAGGGGAAGATAGAGGAGTAAGAGAGGAGACTGAGTGAGTAGTATATGTGGTAGTGAAAGGAACCTAGGTGTAAGTCAGTTGGATATGTATTTGGAGTTGAAATGAAGTAAGGTAGTTAAGCATGTTATAACAGGTCTGAGAGATTGAGTGGGGAGGGAAGGGGAGGGTAAAGGGTGAGCCAGAGCCTGCAGAGGAAGGAATGCAATACTCAGACAGTGTGAGGCATGGTGGATAGGGGAGGGGAGCAGGAGGGGAGAGGAAGGGGAGGTAAAAGGAGGGTTACTAGTTAGGATTGGTGAATGGGCATAACCAGAGACTTTTTAAGTGAGTTTTTAGTGCAGTCTTGAAGTGATTGCAAGATGGTAGTGTGGTTACGGGGGGGGGGGGGGATTGTTCCATAATCTGGATATGATGTGGGAGAATAGTGCTTCTCCTACTGAGCTCTTGGGTTTGGTCACTAGAAGTAGATTTTTGCTGCTGGAGCATAGAGGTCTAGTGAAGCAGTAGGGGATGGGACTTTAAGAGGATGGTTTACTAACTTGTGGGCAAGGGAGAGTTGATTCAGGTAAAGAAGTTGAGGGAGTTCAAGCCAGTCAAGTTCTCTAAGTGAGATACAGTGGTGGCTGTGATAAGATACACCAGTGGCAAACTTAGCAATTTTATTGTAGCAAGCCTTGAGCTTGTTTAGGTCTGTTTGCCTAAGGTAGGTAAGTATAGGAGAGGCGTAGATTAAAGTGCAGATTAGGTGGGAATTGGCAGCAGAACATCTGGCTGTCGTGGTAAGGAATTGTTTGTTTCTGTACAATGCACCTAGTTTTTTGAGTACCTTTTTTATGGTAAGAGAAATGTGAGTGTCACATCTGAGATTGTTATCAATCTCAACACCAAGTAGTTTGGTGTGTTCTATTGGGGAGATGACGGTATTGTCTTTCGCTAGAAGATTAAAGTGGGGATAATTGTGTTAGATTTAGTGGGTTGGAAGATAAGGAGTTTAGTCTTGCTCAGGTTGAGTAATAACTGGGCATTAGATAGCCAGTTTTCTACAGATGAAAAGGCTTCCTGTGTGATCTTGTGAAGTTCAGTTATAGTTGGGGCTGAGCAGATGAGGGTGGAGTCATCTGCATACTGTATAAGACAAGCATGCTTGGTGTCTGTGAACATATCATTCGTGAAGTGTGAGAATAGTAGGAGACCAATGATGGTGCCTTGGGGAACACTGAGTGCTACAGGAAGTCAAGAAGATAGGTCATTATGCCAGACAACTGATTGTTGGTGGCCAGTTAGATAGCTGTGAAACCAATCAGCAGCTGATTGGGAAAAGGATAGCTTAGTGAGAACAGCGATTAGTAGTTTGTGTGAGACCATGTCAAAAGCCTTGGGTAGATCCAGAAATATAGCAGAGGAGAACAGGCCATTATTTTTATGATGAAAGGTGGCATTAGTGAGAGAGAGTAAGGCGGTAGTAGTGCTGTGGTATGGCCTGAAGCCATGCTGTGTGCTGGAAAAGAGGTTATTAGCTAAGAGGTAGTCTAAGACTTGAGAATGGATGAATTTCTCAGGTATCTTGGAAAGTGGAGAAAGGATGGCTATGGGGCGGTAACTGGAAAGTTCAGTGGAGGAGCCATCTTTATGGAGGGGAATGATGTGGGATATTTTCCACAGTGTGGGGACATAACTCTCTGATAAGGACTGATTAATTAAGATAGGGACTGGATAACCTAGGCCTTCTGCTTTTATTTTTAGGTTTTCAGATGGGAGATTGTCAGCTGCAAGTTTTGTAGGCTTAAGTTTCAATAGAAGTTTTTTTATATAAGAGGTAGGCATTGATGAAAAAAAAAAAGACTGTGGGCAGAGTATTTGGTTTTGATGTAGGGAGGATGGGTAGAGGGTTGTGTTGTTTAGTCAAACACAGAATGGTTTTAGTCAAGTGTTTATTAAATGAGACAGCAATACTGCTGGAGGAAGGGGGGAGTGGTAGGTGGGGGGTGCCTACTTTACCTGGGTGGAGAATAAAGTTTATTGTGAATCAGAACTGCTTAGGGTTGTGATGGGAGGAGTTTAGGGCAGACTGATAATATTGGGTTTTATCTTCTTTTATTTGCTTTTTGACTTTGTTGCGCAACTCTAGGAATGACTGTCTAGAGGAGGGGGTTTTGTTAAGCGCCAGTGTTTCCAGGCCTTATCTCTGATTTCCATTAGTGTCCTTGTGCTTTTTTGTAGCTAAGGGGAGTACTGTGTTTTGATTCTGGCATTTCTTATGGGGCATGTGTGTCTAGGATGTATAGGAAGGTGCTATTGAAGAAGTGGACGGCTTCATCCAGATTGAGGTACTTTAGTGGTGACCAATCTCATTTTTGAAGGGATGAGATAAAGGAGAGAGGATTAAAGTTTACCCTATTTCAGATTTGACTATAGACAATGGATTTAGCACAATTTAAGTGGTGTCTCAGAAGGAATGTTGGAGTGTGGTCACTGAGGCTGTCTGGTAGACAGACAGCTAAGTATGATTGAGTGTCTTTATTGACTAATATCCAGTCAAGAGTAGTATGTTTGTTAGAGTTTTTATTTAACCTGGTAGGTGACTGTATTAGTTGAGAGAAACCATGAAGGGTTCGGTGCTGGGCTGGATGATTGTTACTACAAGATAGCCAGTTGATATTAAAATCACCTAGGATTATGTTTTCCAGGGGTAGGGAATGGTTAGCCCAGTTCAGGAGGTTTTCCAGGGGTGGGATGTTTTGGCCAGGTGGGAAGTAGCATCCTATGATGTTGATTGTTTTATTTGGGTTTAGTTTGAGGTTGGCATTTAGGATTTCTTCATTTCCAGTGTGGGGGGCAGATGTGTTTAGGATCTTGATGTTGAGGTTGTGTTTAAACATTAGAGCCACACCACCCCTTTTCTTAGATTGTCTGGCTACTCGAAGAATGTTATAACCTGTTGGGAGTATTTCCTCACTTTTGATGTGAGGATTGAGACAGAGTTCAGTCAGAATGAGAATATCAGGAGAATATAAGTCTATGTTGGCATTTAAGTCATGGGTTTTATTAGTTATACTTCTGATACTTAGACACATGAACAGGAGATCAGATGGCTTTCTGTTAGATGTCAGTTGTGAGAAGAAGCAGCTATTAGGCAGATTTTTAGGTGAGGAGTTGCTAATGGTAGGACTAGGGTTATGGTGGATATCACCACTGAGGGCTAATTTAGATAGGGTAGTAAACATAAGTTTTATAAATCTGGTAATTAACCTGTCATATTTTAGGGATATTTTTTGTTTGAATGTAACAGTTGACTGGTAGTATGGTGGGTGTACTGGGATAGAGATTGCAATGGTATGACAAGTGTAATTAGTAGGTGGGTGATGGATAGAAGTGAGAGTAAGGGTGCAGTGATAGTGGTGGGGTTTGTCTATTATAGAGTTCTGGTAGGATGTAAGGTGTGCAAGAAGAGGGCAAGTAAGGAGTGTAAGCACATTAGGTAGTAGCATGACTTTGTCAGGTGGAGCAGTTAGATTAGAAGTGGGTGGGGTACTGTGGGTGGCAAAGGGGATAGATTACTAGTATTGTTCTGATTGGTTACTGGTTAATGGGAGAGGTTAGTGCCTAGAATAAATCTGGATGTAGTGGGAGCGGGTGGAATTAGGGAGCAGGGTGGGGCATGAAGTGAATGTGTGCATAGCATGAGCAAATGAAGCAGGGCTTAAACCCCTTGTGTCCTGATGGGAGACTAGTAATTTAAAGATGGCTCCATAAACAGCAGGAATCTAATGTAGACTTAGTATTGGGGGTGGGGGTAGCAAAAAGGGTGTGAACCAGGTGCAATGCAAAGAAACCAGCCAAACCAGAGAGGCAAGCAGTGGAAAAATATGAGTGAAGGCCTCAGAGGGGGTGAGTAGTAATACAAACTCTACTTGTAAAGTGAAGGAGACAGCAAAGTTTATTAAGGTTGGGAGTGTGTCTTCACATTGACTTGCTTTTTAGTAGGCAGTTTATGCACAGATTAGACTAGGGAGATACATTAGCAATGAAGGGGAATGTATAGAAATGTAAATAAACAGATGGGGCTCAAGTGATACAAAACTAAGGCAAACAGCACTGAAAAGGCTGCTTGAGGGATAAGTTTTAATCACAGAGAACAGGAAGGACCTGAATTAAGTGTATACTGTTTAGTGGACAGTTAGTATTACTACACAAGCTGGGGGGGACACAAGGCTCAAACAGTCAGTGTTATTAGCACACTGAGAACTACTAAGTAACACAGCTAATGTTAAAGCTTCACTATCATAACACATATGTGTAGAATGCCTGGGTGGACTGACCCTGCTCTTCAGGCTCAAAGGATATATCCTTTATAAATACCTGCTCTATTAGCAAAGAATGTCATTGTCTTGGTTTCTGTGGTATTTATAGTTAAATAATGTTCAACTGCTTAAGCTTGTAGCCTCTTTAAAGCATTTTATAAATCAGCAACAGCGGTATCTAAACTTTCATCTATGTAAACTAAAAAAAAATAACTTAAGTTTTCAAAATATTCATAACAACCATAAAAAGACTGACTGAAGTAGTGATCCCTGTGGGATAAAACTATTATCTTAAAAATATCTAGAACTAGTAAACTCTAATTTGGTGCAACATCTCTTGTTTGTTAAATATGAGCTGTACCACTGAAGAGCTTCTTTACTTCAACCAAGTATCTAGAGTCTAAAAATAATATCAAAATGGCTAACAGACGGAAACACTTTTAACATATTCCTATACATCCTAAGCTCATAAATAAAATAGACATATATTTTATAAATACAGTCCAACAGTTTTATTTTTGCCCATTGGGTTTACTGTAGTTTTCAGTAATAATGTTACAACTTCCAAGGAGAATGCATTCAAAGGACCTTTTCTCTGTACCAAGCATCTACTTTTGTTTTAAAAATCAAAAATTCTCTTATTGTCTAACCTCACTAGGGAGTTTGTTCATTTTTCAACCGGTTTTCACTTAGAAAAGTTATTGCACAATTAGTATTCATTTTCTCAAAATCCACCATTGCGTTTTTGTTTCAGATGTTGTTTAAATGTTAGATAAAATTAATCTGTTGTATGCTTTCTATGGTGCCTTTTTCTGACACTTAATACCCCATATCTGCTGCTTTAGATACCGAGCAACTCAAAGGGATTAGTCTCTCCAGCTTGCCGTGCACTAGCCTAAAGGAGTGTCAAGGCACCACCTCCAGTCCCTGTTCATATATGTATGTTTCCTCTTATTCTTAGTTAAAAACATATTATTTGTGCCTCACTGCTGCCTTCATTACTTGTACCACTCCTGGATATAACCCACATCAATCCCTAAACTCAGAAATACTAGTCTCTCGCCTACATCTAAATGCAAATAAGAGCATTATCATCATAGCCGTCTACATTCCCCCTGGCAACAATTCCCTCATAAAAGAAAACCTTCTCTACTAGGCCTCTACCACATATGACCAAGAAACTTCAACCTAGACTGGTCCACCTGTAATTCAAACACCCTTACTAACTTTATCAATCTCTTTGGCTTCTCACAACTAATCTCTACTCCAACCAGCATCGACAAACATACTAACAAGCACTTTATACTAGACTGGATTCCCACCAACCAGCAAAACATATGAAACCAGTTCAGCTGCCTTCCAGACTCTCTTAGTGACCACATGCCCACCTACCTTCTCAGACAAAAATTAAACCCAGCTAAAACAGCCACATATAAATATATCCACAGCAAAAGATGCTTCTCCATAGAAATCTTCAACTCTCTCCTAAAACAATGCAACTGGACCCCCTTAAAACACCTTAACTTAGATGATGCTGTCCAGTACTTCAATCATTTATTCCTAAATACACTTAACTCTCTGGTCCCAATCAGATAAGAACACATCAAAGCAAAACCAAATCAATGGCTAAGTATAGACATTGTACAAACAATGAAGAAAAGAGATAGAGCCTGGCTACACTAACAATCATCTAAAACCCAGACTTCCCTCCAGAAATACCGCCAACTAAGAAACTTAACCAAAACTACATTTGGAATGACAAAAAATGTTACTACACACTAATCTAGCAAAAACATCAAAACAACACTCAGAAATTCAGGTCCACTATTAAACAACTCTTAAACCCAGGACAAACCACCACCCCCACCCTCAAACTCCTTGCTCCCACAAACAGCACAGCAGACCAATTTAACTCTCACTTCATTAACTCAATACAGTTCCTACTAAACAATAATAATAGCTCTCCACTAAGTATTCTCAATAACTCTGCCCCTCAAAACACCACTCTCTCTTTTAAGGCCATACAAGCTAACTTCATAAAAAAAAGTTCCTCCTCAAGCTAAAACCAGCAACACTTGCCACAGACCAACTACCTATCGCATTTCTAAAGTTAGCAGCAGACTCTGTTTCATATTTAGCCTCACTACTCATTAAATGCTCCATCTCAGAACAATACTTCTCTAAACTGAGGAAAATCTCCCACATAATTCCCTGCACAAAGGAGGCACATCCACAGAATTATCAAACTACAGGCCAATTGCCATACTACCCCCAAGCAAAATTCTAGAAAAATACATGCATTCTCAACTACTGACCCACCTACTACAAAATAACATCCTCTCTAGTTCCCGACATGGTTTTAGACCTAAACACAGGACCACTACTGCCCTCTTTAACTTCAGCAATTCTATCAACCAGCTAAGAAATAGCAGCAACAATGTATCAGCCACATTCCTGGATATGTCAAAGGCTTTTGACACAGTTTAACTACTATATGAATTATCCACCATTAACCTCCCCCCCTCTGCAATCTCATGGTTACCTCTCTGAATGCCAATAAGCAGTTAAGTGGCAGGATGAAATTTCAACCCTGCTACCTGTTTCTGTTGGAGTCCCACAAGGCTCAATCCTAGGCCCACTACTCTTCACCATCTTTTCCAATAAACTTAGTTCTGCATCCGACCATGCCATGACCTTCTAATATGCAGATGTTTCCATCATCATCTGCTCAGCTCCCACCCTCCCCAAACTCATGACTAGAACCCAAAAAGCCTTCACTGACAGAGAGCAATATCATTCAGAAAGCCAACTCATTCTAAACCCTAACATGACAAAACGTATGCTATTCACTAATAACAGAACTTAACTTCCCCACCCCCTTTTTAACATCCTAGACTCCAATAATATGAAAATCGAACCTGCTGAAAATACCTAATTACTAGGAGTCACTGTCTCACTAAAATATGACTGACACATAGTACTTTCCATAAAAAAGGTCTACATTAAACTTGGTTAACTATTTAGAACTAAACCATTTCTCATCCCTATCACAAGACAATCAGTTGCCAGAACCATATGCTATCCACTATAATGTATGCTTCCCCTATTTTCACTAATCTTAGGAAATCTGATTTTACCAAACTAGAGGCCTGCTATCACAAAATTGCTAGATTTCCTAGCAACCTCCCCATCCAAACACACCACTGCACTGGCATTGGCTAGAATTACCAAACCTACTATTATTCAACCAACTTACTCTTGCCCACACCATTATACACCAAACTGATAACTGCCCTTCCTGCAAAAACTTAATCCAACCATACTTTACCAACTGTACCCTTCGCTCATCCAATAAACTACTATTAAAAGTCACCAAAGCCAGCCATAGCTTTGGTGATTCTCTGTTCTCAAACCAAATAGCAAAAACATGGAACTCTATACTCCAACACATAAACAACACTACCTCGACCACCAAATTTAAAATACTTTTAAAGAGCACCTACATAACAAGTGGCTGTGCTCCTGCACTACCCTTGGATAATTTAGGACATGTCCCTATCATAGCCACCCTTTTTCTATTGTCCATTGATCTGTGGATACAGCCTATCTACTCTCTACAGCCTACCTATACTTTTACCTGACTTTCCTATTACTTCTTCTTCTTCTTCTTTCAGCTGCTCTCATTAGGGGTCACCACAGCAGATCACCTGTTTCCATTTCTTCCTGTCCTCTGCATCTTGCTCTGTCACACCAACCACCTGCATGTCCTCTCTGACCACATCCATAAACCTTATCTTAGGCCTTCCTCTTTTCCTGTTACCTGGCAGCTTCATCCTTAGCATCTTTTTCCCAATATACTCTGCATCCCTCCTCAGCACATGTCCAAACCAACGTAATCTTGCCTCTCTAGCTTTGTCTCCAAACCTTCCAACCTGGGCTGACCCTTTAATATACTTATTCCTAATCCTGTCTATCCTCGTCACACTCAGTGCAAATTTTAACATCTTCAGCTCTGCCACGTCAAGTTCTGACTCCTGCCTTTTTGTCAATGCCACTGTCTCCAACCCATATGACATAGCTGGTATCACTACCCTGTTGTAGACCTTCTCTTTCACTCTTACTGGTACTTGTCTGTCACAAATCACTCCTGACACTCTTCTCCACCCACTCCATCCTGCCTGTGCTCTCTTCTTCACCTCTCTTCCACACTCACCATTACTCTGTACTATTGATCCCAAGTATTTAAACTCATCCACCTTTGCCACCTCTACTCCCTGCATCCTCACAATTCCTCTATCCTCCCTCTCATTCACACACATATATTTTGTCTTAGTCCTGCTGACCTTCATTCCTCTTCTCTCTAGAGCATATCTCCACCTCTCCAGGGTCTCCTCCACCTGTTCCCTACTCTCACTACAGATCACAATGTCATCTGCAAACATCATAGTCCATGGGGACTCCTGTCTGATCTCGTCTGTCAACCTGTCCATCACCATTGCAAATAAGAAAGGGCTCAGAGCTGATACTTGATGTAATCCCACCTTCACCTTAAACGCATCTGTCACTCCCACCGCAGACCTCACCGCTGTCACACTACCCTCGTACATGTCCTGTATCACTCTTACATACTTCTCTGACACTCCCGACTTCCTCATACAATACCACAACTCCTCTCTAGGCACCCTGTCATATGCTTTCTCTAAATCCACAAAGACACAATGCAACTCCTTTTGACCTTCTCTGTACTTCTCCATCAACACTCTCAGAGCAAAGATTGCATCTGTAGTGCTCTTTCCCGGCATGAAACCATACTGCTGATCACTAATCATCACATCCCTTCCTAACCTAGCTTCCACTACTCTTTCCTATAACTTCATGCTGTGACTGACTTTCCTATTACTGCTAACAACAAATTTACTTATAATTATGTATTCTCCCTGGAATCTACTTCCTGAAACCATGCCTTTAATGTATTACAATTGTTAACAGTTGTGAATTTCATACAATTATGTGTAAAACTTATGATGCTTTAAAATCTATGTATAATTATGTGTGAAACTTACAATGTTTTACAAACCTATGTCTTTCTCATTAACCTAATGTACTGTATGGAGCTTTTCTCCCCAGGCCTCCACTGAAAACTGGCTACTATCCCAGTCGGATCTTTACGGTAAACAAATGTAAAATAAATAAAATAAATATTAGGTCACTTCTGATCAGCCTATAATTCATCAAAGAGTTTTAACCTTCTTAATCAAACCTCATAGATAATGTTCCTTAGCACCTTAATCTGCCTGGTAAAATACGTTTGGATCTTCTCCAGTTTGTTTATATTTTTACCACTGCATGTACAGAAGTTAGAATCACACTACATAACTGATTTATTAATATTTGTATATATGGAAATTAAAATGCCTTTTCCCTTGAAGATGTTACTCTCAGTATGGTTTTAATAGTTGCAAAGCACCTCTTAACTATACTTACCACATGCTCTTTACATTTTAGATTCCATTCAAATTTTACTCCTGGGTCCATAACCATGCTGAAATATATCTAGTATACTGTTAGTCTCCAGATAGTCCATTAACGGACCAACTACTGACATTTAAAATATCTTAAATACTGATGATAATAAAGCCATGGGTCTATAACTGTGAAGATCAAACTTATTACCCTTCTTTAATGTCAATGCATTGAGTGCAGTTTTCTACTCATTAGGAAATGCACTTGCTAATACTGAGAAATTGATAAACTGAGCAAAGGTGTATTATTAAACAGAACAGATTTTAGTATTTTAACTTCTTTGGTAGGTAATACTATTGTGCTTATAATACACATTTTTATGTATAACATGATGACATGTGATACTAAATAAAATTAAAACAACATAACAATAGATGTTGGAATGGTCACTGCTGCAGTAGCCTAAGTTCTCTCTTTCTCTGTCTACATATATATATATATATATATATATATATATATATATATATATATATATGTGTGTGTGTGTGTGTTATATCCTACTAAGGATATAACAGCCAGCTAACTATCAAACATTCATGCCACATTTTACGTCCATACCTTTAGTTAACCTGAGCTCAGCTGACTATAAGTCAGATTTAGGTTCCAAGTCCTTCACAGCTCTCACTCCAACAAATAGAGAGGGAGGTTAAAGCTCTGACAGGAAAATGCTGGGAGAAGAAAAATTACATGTTTACAGCATGGCAAAAAATTATACAAATTATCACTAGGAAATTCAAATGAGGAAGAATAATTTGTAAAATGACAGGATTTTAAACATAGGCACTATCACAAACTTGTTCAGGATGGAAAGGTCCAGAACCAGTCTCCAAAAACCTTCTTTCTTTGGCACCAGAAACATCACTGAATAAAATCATTCTCCTAGTAGAGGAGGAGCAGCTTCTATTACCCCTGAAGCAGTACATGCTGTAAGACAGAGGGAGGAGAAGAGTTTGTTCTGGTGGATAAGGAATCCTTTAGAAAGGAGGGAGAGCCTCCCATATCCATCTGTAGCCTTGATGGGTCACACTCAGACCCCATCTTTCTGAAATAGTCTGTTGCTGAAGAGAGAAATGGAATTTCAGACTTTCTGGGAGGATTAAGGGATAGCCAGAGTGTGTGTGTGTGTGTGTGTGTGTGTGTGTGTGTGTGTGTGTGTGTGTGTGTGTGTGTGTGTGTGTGTGTGTGTGTGTGTGTGTGTGTGTGTGTGTGTGTGTGTGTGTGTGTTGGGGGGGGGAGTCATGCTCCTTCATACAGTTATTCTGACTTATTGGACTGTCCTTTGTTTTGGGAAGTTGCTGTTTTCCTTTTGGAACCTTACTGCCATTGACTTTTAAACATCTGCTTACCAGAATTTTGTTGGGACATTTTATTTGGCTTTTTGTAAAATTAGATAGGAAGCAAAGACTCCCTTGGAAAACATGGAGAAGGATGACTGAAAAATCTGAGTGATTCCTTGAAATGGCTTTTGTCAACAGACTTTTTGATGACTTCTGCAGCAGAAGGTCCAAAAACTAGATATTGATCCAAAGGAGAATACATTTCCTTTATGGCATCATATGGGAGGTTCTGAGAATGCAGACAATTAAACCTGCTTAGAACAGTTCCAGTGGCACAACCCTGGAAGCAGAATCCACAGGAGTCTTAGGCACATTTCATATCACTTGTACTGATTTGGGAAACAGAAGAAACTAAATTATTCAAAGCATATATCGCCACACAGAAAGAAACGGATGCAAAAACATTCCTCATACTTTTACAAGTAGCCAGAATAAACTTCAGCATATGAGCCTGACAACTGAGAATTCTAAAAACTAAAGCTGCAGAAGCACACACTTTTCCCCAAACTTGCTAAAAGCCTTCCCATCCTTGTCAAAATGAGAGATATTAGTATTAGCAAAACTTTTAGCAGCAGCTGAATTCACTAAAGCAATATATTCTGGGTAAGGTCTGGGATTATTGTACAAACACTTAAAAGGTTGTGTTTTCAGGGGCAGCAGGCTGACTGTCAGAGAAATTGCAGGCTGTAAGAAAAACATCCTCCAAAGTAGACAGAACTGGAGGCATAGGTGAAAGTTGTAGATATTCCATATGTAACAAATTATAATATTTGTGAGGGATTGATAAACTGCACTGTTTTCCAAAAAAAAAAAAAAAAATCATCCTGGAAATAGGCACAGAGAAAGAAAGTCCTTTTCTTGAACTATCAGATACCACACTCTCCTCAGAATCTGAATCAGAAATGTGTGGCAATAAAACTGTATCTGTCCCTTCACATTAACCCACAGGTTCAATCTCGTGAACCTTTTCAGAGAAAGAAGAATCCTTTTTTCTCTTACCAGAAATATATTATGACATAGTCGAACTTAAAGGGGAGATGGTTCATTTGGCTACGTTGGTTGAACGTACCTTAGTTGCTTTTAGCACTATCGAAGCAACTAAATCATCTGATGTACAGTCAGCAAACCCAAAGGCGTCCGAAGTGGGCTCAAGTAACAGCGTGGAGGCTCACACAAGGATTAATACAAGTTCACCGTGTGATATTCCGAATGGTCAGGGACAGCATATGCTGGATGAAAATTGTTTATTTAATCAATCTACAGGTGGATGTTTACTGAATCGACGACGAGATGCTAGTAAAAATTCTATTAATGACTTTACCTTCGATTTCAGTATATTCCACACGCATAGCGAGATGGAAAGGCAGGGAGCGAAACCTAAGCGCCCAATGACCCTGAAAACCTACGCAGGTGTGTCGAAAACACAGGCAAACGTATCTAAAGGTACTGATAGTAATACCAATAACTCTATCATATATAATGGAAAAGAAAGCAAGACTTACAGGACTAAATTGACTGACAACTATAAAAGTAATACTAAAACAACGAATGTTACAGGTGGTGACTATTTAGAAGGTTTTCTTAAGGATGATTTTGATTTCACTAAATATGATAAAAAAGATAGAAGGGACAGTGGGGTTGATCATCATACTAGTGATTTTAATGTCAGTATAAAAGAAAAGATTTTTGTACTAGGAAAAAAGTTATTGTCTATCAAAAATTTGAAAATAGAGAATGCATATTTTACAAAATGTATGTCCCTCAAAATTGTTCCGAAGGGTATTAGAGTTTTTAAAATACCCATGGGGGTTGATTTAAATTCTAGAATAAAGAATGATTTTAATTTATTATTCGACAGTTTTGGATACAACTACATGAATTTGCTAGTCAAAAAGAATGATGAGGAAAATAATACAATTAATTCATGATGTTGATATGTTAAATCAGGAAATTGTGAAGCATGAATTTTTTACACAATGGAGTGAGTTATATGAAAAACAATTTACTCAGGCAGATCTCAAAGCAAGGGACATATACAATAGAAAAGCAAGAAAAATTGCTCGTGATTTAGATCAATACACATATCACAGAGCATATATTTGGCCCCAGGATAGACATGACAATGAGAAGGGTAGACAGGATAGATTCGGAGATCGTATCATGGAAGGTGAGGTGAATAGTTACAAGTGTAGAGGTGGCTATTCACCAAAAAACTCATTTACACCATGGAACAGAAGAAAGAGATGATGATACAGAAAACATGTGACAAAGAAACCATAGTACAAGGTATTGATCATTATGAAAAAAATATTTTTTTTGTGAGCAATGATATACAGCCCCCTGGTATATTAAGCAAGAGTCAGGATAGTGTGGATATGGAACCATTTGAACGAAAACATAATATTATTACTACCTATAATGGTTTAAAAGTTTTTAATTATACCAATTATGGTATTACGGAAGATTTTTACAAATTATTTTCTAAAGGAATGAAGTTTATTCCCACTGTTGATATAAATTTAGTGGATACAATTATGGAAATAAAATTATTTTGCCGCAGGTTAAATTTAGCCATTCAGTTTGATAAAGATGAATCAGAAAATAGTTATAGTTGTAATAGGAATCATAATATTCTGAAGAAAAAAAGGACTTTTGTGCCCATCAGTAACCCTGTTGTAGGGAGTTTTGAAAAAATTGTTAGTCAGGATATTTACAGTTTTTACAAAACCTACAGAATGAATTTGAGACAAAGCAATGAATGGAAGGATAATTTAACTATAGGAGAATGAACATGTTTGAAAACTTTGATTAATAACCACCAAGTGAGGGTCATGAAACCCGATAAAGGGGGTGGCATCGTTATTTACAATAAATTAGATTACTTTAATGAGATCTATAAAATTTTACATTTATCTGGTAAATATGAAGCCATTTCACTAAACGAAGTCAACATCGGGTATAGACGTATTGATCTGGCCCTAGAAGAATATTATATTGACCACAGGATTACGTATGAGTTATATCAATTTTTAAAGGTTGAATATCCTACCTTAGCTTCCATTATAGGAATTCCCAAAATACATAAAAACATGGAAAGTCCACCATTTAGACCTATTATTTCAGGAAGCAAGTCTAAAACCTATCCTATAGGAGTTGTTATAGACAGATGGACAAAACTAGTATATAATAACATTCCCCATCTGATTAAAGACTCTTGGGTGTTTCTTAGTAAACTTACACCTCTAATTTGGAATAAGAATCTTGTATTTTTAACGATAGATGTCGTAGACTTGTTTTCGTGTATTCTGAAGGATATTGGTCTCGATTATTTTAGTAATAGTTTAAGAAAATTTACAAACTTTGAATGGGACAAAATTAATCTCATGACAGACATGATGGGTTTAATATTGGATCACAACTACATCTTTTTTGAGAATGAAATTTTTAAACAAACAACAGGTGTTGCAATGGGAGCATCATGTGCTCCCATATTTGCAAATCTAGTTATGCTAGAATGGGAGACGGAACAACTATTTAATTGTAAATATTACAAACACGTCAAGTATTATTCGAGATTTTTAGATGATTTGTTTATATTATGGGATGGCCCAGTTGATTATATTGACTCCTTCATTACTTATCTTAATCAGACCACAGATTTTCTAAAATTTACACACAACTACAATCTTAAAGGTATTTCTTATTTGGACACTTACATTAGTCATGGAAAAGATGGTTTTGTATCTAGAATATACAGAAAAGATACGTTTTCAAATGATTATTTGGAATTTAGTAGTAGCCATCCTACACACATGTTCAAAAATATATTTAATGGACAATGTATACAGGCGGCCCGAATGTCTTCTACTAAGGATTTAGTGAATCAAGAATTACAAAATATTAAGGAAATGTTTACTGTAAGAGGTTATCCTGAACCATTATTAAATGATGTAGTTAGATATATTAGTTTGGAATGGGATAGGAAGTATAAACCATTATTAGGAAACACCATTGTACAAAAAAGTAAAGGAACAAGAGAACAAATGGGAAGGGTATGTGTGTTAATGTATTCACCTGTGGTGAAGTATATAGAAAATATTATTAAACAACATTGGAGGTTAATTACTATGGATGAGAACATAATACAGAGGGTTGGTAGGTTTCCTCAGTTTGTTTATAAAATGGGTCCAAATTTGAAAGGGATGGTTGAAAGTAGTATTCAATATGTTGAAACAAATAGGAAAGGTACGGTGAAATGTGGCGCATGTAAACAGTGCAGGCACATTAACGAGAAAGAAGGATTTAAATTAAATAACTTTAATGGAACATTTATCAGAGGCAGAGTAGGAAACTGCAACACTAAATTTGTGGTATACATCGCCACCTGTGATGCGTGTTCCACGTTCTACATAGGAAAAACGGAAAGACAATTAAAACGTCGTATATATGATCATTTGTATTGTATTGTATTAAGAGGAAAGATAAGAAGAACGCACTATGCAGACATATTGTTAAAAATGGGGACACGCATAATTTTAAATTTACCATCATTGATCAGGTAAATCCAAGTATCAGGGTTGGCGATGTAAAGGGTATATTAGCCACCAAAGAGAGCAAATGGCAAATTTTGACAGATGCTCTTAGGTTCCCAGGCATCAATGATTATATCAGTATCAAACCATTTTTAAGTTTGGCATAAAATAAATTAATTAATTATTTAATTATTTAATTATTTATTTTTTATAAATCTATTATCAAATCCTTCATCAATAATATTCATTTGTATTCATTCTCATCGCATGCTTTTATGTATTTATTAATTCCTATTATTGTTTATTCAATGTTCGAAAAGATTTATGTTTTATTATAGAATTCATACTATTATTATATACAGAATTCTTTAATGTACATACTTAAATCATGTAGCACTCAATTGTGATTAATTGTGATTTTTAGTATTGTTAAGGAACAGATTATGAAGTCTATATATGAAGTTTATATATGAGATTTTTATATGACATTTTTATATGACATTGTTATTTTAATTCAAATAATATAAGATTCAGGTATGTGGATGTGATGTTTACAGTATTTTTATGTACATATTTAGTGATATGGTTGGTTTATATGGCTCGTACGAATAGCGTTAGTTTAGTATTTATTGTCTACACTATAGTTGCATACCCCCAGAATTAGGTAGATATCTTTTTAAGAGTTTGAATAATGGTTGGCGCCAAAATTGAATATAAAAAGGAGGTTGCACCTATTATGGCAGCTCTGAGGAAGTCTGCATAGCCAGATGAAAGCGCTTAACTGTCGACTATGTTTTAGATTATTGTTCTTTCATTACATTTTGTGTGGATTATCAGCGTTGTTCTTTTTAATAAACTGTGACCTGTTCCAGTTGAGGACTCGTTGTGCCGTCCTGTACCTTTGTTTTCATTACGTTGTTGCATCGCTGTGAATATTTGGTAGAAAGGAAAAACAAGTCAAGACTTATGGATTATAAAAGAAGTAATAGATGATATGATAAATAAGGTGGAAGCAAAGATCATGATAGAGATTTAATTAAGGCATTTGACAAAATACAATACGACTCTTTATGGAAAATGTTAGTAGCTTATAATATAAGTAAGACAATAAGACAGATAAAAAATTAGTTTATGAAAACAATAAGATTAGGATAAATGTAAATGAATGTATAAGTGAAAAAATAATTATAGAATGTGGAATAAGGCAGGGATGTCCAGCTAGTATCATCATGTTTTCTTTAGTCATGAATGTTATAGTCAATAAAAGTAATAAAAAGTCAATTTTGTAGGATATAAGTTGACAGAAGAAATATATTTGCATATAATGTATACATATGCAGATGATATTGTATTAATTACTAGAAATAAAGTAAGGATGAAAGAAACAAGTAAGGAGTTAACTATTTTATTAAAAATATAGGTTTATGCATAACATGAAGTTAAAGTAAAGTAAAGGTTCGGGATGTGAATAAAATACAGGAAATATAAAATGTAATGAAAAATTGATAGAAATAGGTTCATAGTGTCATAGGTGTGTACTAGGATAATGGCCCTGCAGCCTTTCCAAGCCTAGCCCATAGGATTATGTTGGCATCATGCCACCCAACCTTAGTTCCCAGTGCGTCTGTCGATTAGAGCCACTGGAGTGATCGCCGGGGTGAATTTTGTATTTCCCATCCACTCATCAGGATTTCTCTTGAAGAGGGCCAGTGAGACACTCCACTTGACATGTAATGGGAAGTCTATTCCATAGCATGGGCTGTCCCTCCAGCTTGTTCTGTTGATTGTGGTAATGAGGTTGAGGTCTCTGGAGTGTGTAGTGTGGAGGGATTGAGATTTCTTTATATGTAGCATTTCTAATAAAGCTGGGTCAGACATGGCTTTGTAAGTCAAGCAGAGATCACCTCTAAGTAGGCGGTATGAGACAGAAAATAGTTGGCGTTTTTTGAGTCTGTCCATATAGGACAAGTGTTTAAGGCCTAGGATCCTCTTTGTGAGGTACTTTTGTGCAGGCATCTAGTAAGGCATATGACAGATGGGGCATTGTACTCGATGACTGGCCTAATAAGGGAAGGGTAGAGGGAGACAATGACCTCTTTCTTCCTGGATGCAAAACCCTTAGTAATGAGATGTGCCACATAGATGGACTTTCTAACTACAGTGGCGATGTGGTGCTCAAAAGAGAGGTTGCTGTCAACCTATGTTCCCAGATCTGTTATCACACCTTCTGTGTTCACTAGACTACCATCGATGTGGTAATTCATGGGAACTGGATTTTTCCCAAAGTGGATGACATTACTCTTTTTGGCATTGAGCTTAAGGCCATGGTTCTGAGGCCAGGTTGTTGGTCTCAGTAAGGCCTTTCTGTAGGATGTCAACATCACTTGGGGAGTTAATTATGGCTTCCAACTTGCAATTGTCTGTGAATTTTGTCAGCCAGAGTCCATTCATGTTGGCCTGGACTTCAGAGACATAAATACCAAATAGGAGAGGTCCCAGGACCAAACCCTGTGGGACTCCACTTGTGACTGGTTGGCAGTCTGACTTGGAGTCAGCTACTTACACACTGTGGGTTCTATTTGTGCACCAGTTTGCAACCCACCTAGTGATATAGGGTTGATGCCTAGCTTAGTGAGTTTTTCTATGATTCCTGAGTAGGGAATGGTACCAAAGGCCTTGGCCAGATCAAGGTAGGCTGTATGAACCACCTTGTCTTCATCCACAACTCTGGTGACTGACTCAAAGAAGTCGACCAGATTGAGCAAGCATGATCTACCCTTCACAAAACCAAACTGTGTGGGATCCAGAGTTTGGAGATTCACTATATCCTTGTTTATTAGGTCCATGATGATGTGTTCCATAGCTTAGCATATCAGACTTGTCAGGCTAAATGGGTGATAGGAATCTGTAGTCCCTCCTCCTTTGTGGAGAGGGATGACTGCAGCAGTGTGCCATTTGGTAGGGACAAAGCCTGCGGTGAGGCTGTGATTGAACAAGGCATATAGGTGAAGTGCCATTTCACTCTGTAGTTCATGTAGAACACAGCCAGGGATATTGTCCTGTCCCATAGAAGCTGTATTCTTGGCCTTGACAGGGCTGCTTTAATGTGTGCAGCATAATACTGGGTGTTTGGCAACCTACTGATATTGTGATTGGTCCTTTTGGGGGGAGAGAGGGGTAAAGTTGTCACTGAATCTGTCGGCCAGTATATTGGCAATATCTGTTAGCTTGGTATAGGAGGTGCCATTGTGCAACAGCTCTGAGCAAATCTGGATATTGCCATGGAGATTCTTTACATAACTATAGAAGGCCTTGTGGTTGTCTTTACTATCTGCTGCAATTCTGTTTTCATAACTAGCTTTAGAGGTCTTCATGAGGGATCTCAACTTTTTATTGAGGCTGATAAGGGAGTTTTTACAGTCTTGAGACTTCACCTTATTTTGCATCAGTTTTCCCCTTCTGTTGTAGAGTTTGTTTATGGCAGGGGACCACCAGATTGGCTTCGGTTTTTTGGAGGAGAGAGTCTTGGTTCTATTGGGTATGGCGAGATCCATGCATTTGTGTACGTGTTCATACAGGGCATTAGTGTATGATTCAGTGGTCATGCAGCTCTTCTCCAATTGCATGGGTGCAGTGAAGTTAACCACCTCTGTTTTAACAATCCCAAACTTAGCTTTGGAGAAGTTTTTCATGGTGGTTACCTTTGCAGGGGGTGGGGGGGTGGGAGGGATGTGGATTTCCAAGGTGATTAGTTTGTGGGTGGATCTAACCAGGGAGGAGTTGACTATTTGTGTAGAGCAATGGTCGCCCATGTTAGTAATGACCAGGTCAAGGATGTTGCTACCTCTAATGGGGGTATGAACGAGCTGGTCCAGGGCATTTGAATTAATGAATTCCAGGAAACGTTGAGCAAGTGTATTGATACATGAGTAGTTTTCCCAGTTAATGGAGGAGTAATTGAAGTCTTCCAGTATGAGAGTGTTAGGTTGGACCCTAATATTCTCCAGGGTGTTTAGGAACATGGAGTGTGAGTCTTGGGCCATGGTTGGGGACCTATAGCAGGCTACGACCTGAATTGCTGTCTTACCCAGTGTTAGCTGCACCTGAAGTATCTCTGATGTGTTATACTGGGCTACCAGTCTGGAGGTGTGTGCATCCTTTATGAATATGGAAACACCACCTCCTTTGGAGCTTCAGTCCAAGTTCTGAGGCTGAAAGGTGTGGAATTAGTTATAGTCTGGGAGTGCAGGGGTGCTTTCTTTTGCCTTGAACAAGGACTGTGTTACAGCACAAATGTCAATGTTCTCCATTTTAAGGAGTGCTTTGAGTGAGTGCATTTTGAGATTTAGACTTCTAGCATTGAGCAGCATGACCCTCAGATTGCATTTGTAGCTGTTACAGTGGTGATTTGGTCTTTGGAACACCGCCTAAAAAGTCACTATAGGGGTGGCAAGAGCCTTGGCCAGTGTCTGGAAGCCCAGGGGTGACATATGCAGGCCATCTCTGGCAAAGCATCGAAGTCTGTCAATCATGTCATCCCAGGCAGACAGATACTGGATCCCCTTAGAAAGACACCAGAAACTTAACCAATTGTTGAAATCAATAATTTTCTGCTTGTACTGTGATATCATTCTGGGCGATGGTAGGAGGCTGCTCAGGACTAGCGTTATACCCACGTGGGCTACATAATCCAAGAGCTCCTGCATGTCTCTTTTCATGTAGTCCAGGGAGGTACATCTTAGGTCATTCACACCCACATGTACAATGACAGAGTCATATTTGTACCTGTTGTTGAGGGACCTGAATGTATGCATTATGTGGTGGATCCTGGCACCTGACAGGCAGCTGACTGTTACTTTCTCCTTATTCAACCTAGTGAGTGGGACATCAGTGCACTTCACTATCGAGTCACCTATGTTTAGTGTGTTGGGCATGCTGTTTTGCCTTACAGCCTTTGGTTGAGTGGCGCACTGTTTAGGAGAGTTATGTGTCTCGTGATTAGTGTTGTGTCGTGGTGGTTGAGTGCATTTCTGCCTTGGAGGTCTCTGTTGTTTGGATAGATTTTTATTGAGAGCCTCCACAATAGTGGGTGTGTGGTTTGTGTTGTTATGTGAAGACAGTGCTGGTGTGTGTTCTGGAGGGCTATGTGTTCCATGTGGTGTGGTGCAAGTGTTGACCTTTTCCTTTTGACCAGCTATTCTGGTATTGGCTGGATACTGAGTGGCTTCTAATTTGTATATATAAGTGCATCGCTCACAAGTCTGATTGTTGGGAGGTAAGAGGAGAGGGTTGTCAGTGTACATGAGGCAGTTGCTACATTGCCTCAGGATGCCCAAGCTCACCTGGTTAATAGGGAAAAGTACAGGGGACTGACCTTTAGACATGCCTGGAGAGATGGGCATTAATAATAAGTAATGGAGCTGTTTCCTTTTAGAGCGTTTAGTACTGGTAGCACTTTTGTGTGCTATAATAATTGCTACAAGAAGTTTGGTAAAGTGCTAGGGTAATAAGCTATTAAATGTGCAGGAGAGGAGAGAACTAACAGATCTAAGGGAAACATTGAATTGCAGACTTTATGGCACCACTCAGAAGCTTACAAACAGTCCTGGATACAGCAAACTTGTATCTGGACTGCACTAGTTCCAGGAAAAGCAGGAAACAGTTTTTTTTTTTTTTTTAGTAGAAAGTGAAGCGAGATAATTCAATATTCAGAAGCTAAAGGGGTGGGCCTTTGCTAAGTTTTCACTATAAACAGTAGAATGAGCTGATGTAATGTGACTGGGGGGTGTCCAGTATCAACTTTATACCAGAGGTGGGCAACTCAAAGCCACCAAGACTTAAGACCACCACAAGTACTGGGCAGGGGGATATGGAAAAAAAAAGTTGTACAGATTACAGATATATTACATCAAAAGTGCAGAAGATAATTGAGAATAAACACTTATCTTTTCCCAATATCACAGTAGGCAGTAGGTCAGACTTTCTGCAGCTTAGAACAGCTTCGGCAAACAGGTATATCTCATTTAAAACACTGGCTATTAAAGGTAAAAGAACAGAAACCTATCCAATCAACAATAACAGTTTTGCAGGAATGCCCCTAGCTAGATTAAACCAGTCCTGTTCACTCTCTCCAACAGAGAAAACAGATAGGCCTCTAGACAAAAGATTTCACTGCAAACTGAGGGTAACAGTAACAGATATTCATCTCTATCACAAAACGAAAAGGACAGTAAAAACAGTTGTACAGATTACAGAGATATTAAATCAAAAGTGCAGAAGATAATTGAGAATAAACACTTATCTTTTCTCCAATATCACAGTAGGCAGTAGGTCAGTCGCTCTGCGGCTTAGAACAGCTTCAGCAAACAGATAAATATTAGGAATAGTATTTGGATTAGATGAATATAAGAAAAAGAATGGGAAAAGGTGTTCCAAGATATTAATGAAATATGTATATTTTGGAAAACATTTAGATTAGCAAATAAGAAGAAAGTATATTTAATAAATTCTATCTTATTAGGAAAAATAGCATACATATCTAACACATATACGTTTCCAACATATTATGAGAAAGAATTCATGTCTATTATATCTTCCATTATAAGGAGGTTTGAGATTGAACCCAGTTAAGAGGGGGATTTTATACATGAAGGAAGAGCAAGGAGGATTAGGTTTAATTAATCCTGTAGTACATGTAGCATCTTTGAATTTCTACAGAGCTATGAAAGCTTATTTAAATGTAAAGAAGAATTTGACAGACAGTCTTGTATATTATAAATGTAAAGGTTTCTGGGAAAAATGGAAATAAAGAAAAGGTTTAAATCTGTGATAAATAAAGAGGCAAAGGAGTATCAAAATAAAATTATATTGTGGAAACAATGTGAATGAAACTGAAAAGAATACAAAATACTGCTGCACAAATATTATGAGAACATGTTTTACGATTGATCCTTGGAAACATTTAGACATAAAAAAGAAAGTGATGATAATGAGATACAAATAGTATAAATGTATGCATGAATGTAAGGATTTTCTATGGAGAATGTCAATAAGCAGCTTACCTGTTAAGGTAAATACGCGTTACAAAAGAAAACAAGACAGAATACGTATTAGTTATCATGAATATGCAACTACAGAACTTGTATTTTTGACTTGTGTGAGGGTGAATAAACTATGGGAAGAGTTATGTAAAAATAGAATATTAAACGGTATTACAAAGGTTAATCAACTAAACATGGATATGACTGAGTATGGTTATTATGATGAGAAACAAACAAGATTATGTGAGAAAATTGGACAAAATTATATTTTGTGTATCATGGACATTATGGACTGAAAGACTGAATGAAGTTAAGTTCAAAGGGAATGAACTCTAGCAGAAATTTTGAAAAAAAAAATACATTTTTGGTTGTTGAGAAAAGGGTAGGGGGAAAAGTTTGTTAATATATCTTTATGTGATATTGTGAAAAGTATAAATAATTGTAAATAGGTTCATAGGTTGGTACTAGGCTATCAGCCCTAGGGCTTATACAAGCCTAGCCATAACAATTCCCTAGCTATTTCTTCCCACAGTATTTACTTCCCTGGACCCCTGTCTAGCAGGGTGACTGACGTGATCCCTGGGGGGAATTTCCTGTCTCCCATCCAATCATCAAGGTTCCTTTTACAGAGGGCAAAAGAGACTCTCTGCTTGACATGTATGGGCAGTCTATTCCAGAGTCTGGGGAGTATCTGGGTCAGGAACTTATCCCGCTAGCATGTTTTTTTCATTGTGATGACAAGGTTTAGATCCATGGAGCATGTGTCCCTAAATGATTGGGATTTCTTTAAGTATAGCATGGGTTTGACATGGCCTTGTATGTTAAGCAGAGATCGCCTCTGTGTAGACGATATGTGACAGGGTATAGGTAGAGTTTTTTTAGACGGTCAGAATAGGGCATCTGCTTTAGGCCTGTGATTCTTTTAGTGAGGTATTTCTGCAGCCTTTCCAGTTGTTGCAGATGTCTTGAGAGGTACATATCAAACAGGGCATTGTATTCTATAATGGGTCTAATGAGGGATGAGTACAGTGGGACAATGACCTCCTTTTTTCTGGATGAAAAGCCCTTAGTGAAGAGGTGTGCCACATAGAAGGATTTCCTGACTGTTGTGGCGATGTGGTTATCGAAGGTGAGACCACTGTCCACCTGTGTCCCTAAGTCTCTTATCACACTTTCAGTGTTTAATGTACTGCCACCTATGTGGTAATTCACAGCTACATGTTTTTTCCCAAAGGGGATAACTATACATTTCTTGGCATTGAGCTTGATCCCATGACTCTGGCACCAAGCATCTGTTTCTGTAAGGCCCTTTTATAGAATATCCACATCATTTGGGGATTCAGTAATGGCTCCCAGTTTGCAGTCATCTGTGAACTTTGTTAGCCAAAGTCCCTTAGTGTTGGCCTGTACTTCAGAGAAGCAGATACCAAACAAGAGCGGTCCCAGGACTGAACCCTGAGGTACTCCACTTGTCACTTGTCTGGATCTGGATTTGGAGTAGGCTACTTTTACAGTGTGGGTTCTGTCAGTAAGCTAGTTGGCAACCCATCGGGTGATGTGTGGATTAATGCCCAGCTTAGTAAGTTTATCTATGATTCCTGAGTGGGGGATGGTGTTGAAGGCCTTGGCAAGATCCAGATAGGCTGTGTGGACCACCTTACCTTTGTCCATGGCTCTGGAGACTGATTCAAAGAAGTCAATCAGGTACAGGAGACAAGATCAGCCCTTCACGAACCCAAACTGAGTGGGGTCCAGTGTTTGAAGGTTGCCAATGTCTTTGTTTATAAGTTCCATGATAATATGTTCCATGGCCTTGCAGATCAGGCTCATCAGACTGATGGGGCGGTAGTTCCCCGGGATCCAAGGTGGATCCCCCCATGTGGAGTAATAATATAATATATAATAATATAATAATTATAAATATGTAAATAATTACTTTATATATAGGTTCATAGGTTCATACTAGGCTATCTGCCCTAGGGCATTTATAAGCCTAGCCAGAGTGTGTTTGGCTTTCACCACCCATTTTAAATTAATTTTACTATGCCCTTTTTAGAGGTTAGTATACTGTGCCTCTGTCTAACAGTGACACAGAAGTGATACCCGGGGTAAACCTATGATCTCCCATCCACTCATCAAGATTCCTCTCGAAGAGAGTCAATGAGGGACTCTGCCTAACCCGGACTGGGATTTTATTCCAGAGTGAAGGGAGCCTCTGGGTTATGAATCTGTCCCTTCAGCATGTCCTATTTATTTCAGTGCTGAGGTTCAAGTCTCTCGAACACGTAGCTCGATGGGATTTGGATTTTCTGAGGTGCAGCATGTCCATTAATTCCGGGTTGGACATGGCTTTATATGTCAGGCACAGATCGCCTCTGAGCAGGCGGTATGCCACTGAGTAGAGCTGGAGTTTCTTTAACCAGGTAGCATATGGCATCTGTTTGAGCCCTTTGATCCTCTTGGTGAGGTACTTTTGGGGTCTTTCCAGTTGCTGCAGGTGTCTGGTAAGGTACATCCCAAAAGGGGCATTGTACTCAATTATGGGCCTGATGAGGGATGAGTAAAGAGGCACGATGACCTCCCCTGATCTAGATGTGAATCCCTTCATGATTAGGTGGGCTATATAAAATGTTTTTCTAACCACTTTGGCCACGTGGTTTTCAAATGAGAGATTGCTATCAACTTGGGTCCCCAAGTCCCTAATTACTTCTTCCGTACTTAATGGATTACCATCTATGTGGGAATTTGTGGGCACTTTGTTTTTGCCAAAGGGGATAACCATACACTTTTTGATGTTTAGCTTGAGGCCATGGCTCTGGCACCAGTTGTCTATTTCTATGAGGCCTTTTTGTAGGATGCTTGTGTCGGCTGGAGAGTCGATTATGGCGCCTAGTTTGCAGTCATCTGCGAACTTGGTCAGCCACAGTCCTTCCGTGTTATGAATGTTATATATGAATAACGTCTATCAATAAACACCCTACTCTTTGTGAGGTGAACAGAATTCAGTTTATTTGAGATTAGGGCATCAATACATATAGGAACTTTACCTTTTTGTGAAATAACTTTTGAGACATTTGCATTAGCAGAAAATGTTGTTAATAAATGTGAAAGGAGAAGTAATATATCTCCTTGGAAGGACTATATTTATACAAATTTAAATGTACAGTTAAAAAGAAAACTGTTGTTGCACTTTAGAACAACTGAGTTAGAACAAAATTAATTAAAACTGTTTCTTCTATGCTTATATCAGGATGTGCATGATATCAAAAAAGGTGTGGGTGGGAGAAAAGTATGGACTGGGGATGGGACGTTTATGTAACTTTAAAAACAGAAAATTACAAGTCACAGCATGTGCCTAACATGATAGTTATAAATGGGGAAAAGGGAGTGTTAAGTAATGGGTCATTCAAAAGCATGTTTTTTTTTCCTGTGGGGATGGATCATATTTAATTCATGATTGTACAGAAAGAAGGTGTGGACAGTGTGGAGAGTTTGGACATTGTAGAAAAAACTATAAGTCATACTGAAGGAAACTTGGAAGTGAAGAGCATTTTTGGTTTGACTGTGTAAGGAAAATGAGGTGAAAGGATATGTTTTTACACAAGAAAGGGTGGAAGTGAATGATGAAAGATGAAAATATATGAGTGGTGGTGTGAGTAAGGATGAGGGTGAGGAAGTACAAGATAAAAATATACAAAAAAATGAAGAAGAAGTCTGAATACTAATATATGAAAAAGAAACACATATCGAAATGAAAAACAAGTTTGGAGTATTAGAAAGAGAGAAGGAAGAAGAGGGAGATATGAGCTCTAAGTTTGAAAAAAAAATCAGAAGATTTTATTGAGGAAAAGTGAGAAGGAAAAAGGAGGCCAAATGATGAACTGAAAAAAAATACAAAAAAAGGGGAAGTGGTTAATATAGCAATAACCCGTGGCTGTGTGTGGGTAATGCTGTATTTACCCATGGTTGGTGTGACTTAGTCATGAGGAGGAAGCCTGAGTGACCAAACCGTGGATAAATCAGCATTACCCACACCCAGCCATGGGTTATTGCTATTATACAATGACATTATTTAAGAAAAATGTTAGTTATTTTTCTTAAATAATGCCCTTGTATAACAGCATTGTGCTGCTCTTCCACATTTTACTGCAGTATCCTGGGGCGTTCCTGATGTACTGCACATGCATATGGGACTTTGGTTCCCAAGTATACATACATCAGTGCTGTGTAAAGGAAGCAACAGAGAAAGGAAGATCTGCATTGTTTTTTTTTTTTTTTTTTGTTTTCAATTAAAAAAAAGAAACTGAGAGCTTCCAATGTATGGGAGAGATGCAAGAGAGAAAATAAAAGGATAATCAGTTATATTTCTCTAGTTTTTCATAACATAACTGATTATCCTTTTATTTTTCTTTGTCCCAACTCTCTCGTTCATATGACGTCTCTTTTTTTTGTAATTTTTTTTTCAATGAAACAAAGTGATTGCTGATATACAATACAATAATGCTGAAACAAAATTTAAATTTTGGTAGCACATATTAAAAGAAGAAAGTCTGGGTGACTGCACTTTTTTCCATTGGTATATGCTCAATTTACAATGGGCACGCTGGTTGGACTGACCATTTAGCATACTTGTTTTTGAATATTAATGGCCAGTTATTGTATAATATTAAATATAGCATCACTGAATGAGAATACGATGACAAGTGATGCTAGAAGATTGATTGTGTTTAAATGATGTAAAAAGATAGATGCAGATGTAATTTTATTTACTTGACATAAGATGAACACATAAAAGAAAAATGTTGGAATTTGAGTTGATATGGAAAAGAAAAGAAAAGTGGTATGGACTATATGGAGTGCTCCATGTTCAGGTTTTGCAGAATTATTAAAAATGAAGATATTAAAATATTAGACATAACGGTGGTGGTAGCAGGAAGAGTTTGAGTGTATGATGTAAGAAAGGGGTATAACATGTTTAGAATAGTAGTAGTATGTGTGTACAAATCTAACTACAAGAAAAAAATGCTTGAGGAAATTCAAAATTATGTGATAGTCAATATGTCTATTTTGACAGATTTTAATTGTAATTTTAGAAAGGGAAAGGAAAAAAGTGCTGAGAGAGTTGTAAATAATGGTACACTAAGAAAAGGTAAAGGAAGTGAATGTGCTTATAATAGAAGGTTACAGGTGACATGGAAGAAATAAAAATTGGAATTAGAGAAGCAAAATTTTCAGATCATAGGCCTATATGGACATTAGTGGGAGTGAATGGAAATATAATAAAAGAATGAAAAGGGTTAAAAAGACTGACAGGAAAAATTACAGGAATGTCATAAAAAGAAAGACCACAACTGCAGGAAGACCATATAACAGTGAAGCCATTTTACATCAGTTTGATAAAGTGATGGATGGTATAAAAGTTTAAAAATATACATTTACAATTAGAGAGAGAGAACAATGAAAGAAGGAAAATACGATATATGATAAGCAAAAAGCAATTTGTGAAAGAAGAGTAGAGAATGGATGTTAGAAAAAAATGTATTAGTAATATGCTTAGTGCATTCGAGGTTTAAAAAGGGTTAATACATTTATTCTATTTCACACTGCATAAATTTGTACAAACTGCAGAAGCATTCCAATCTTGTAATGTCATGAAATATGCGCAGTTATGATCTTTGCTTATGCTTTGGAAATTTACAGGGAAACATTCAATTTCTGCTAGTGTCAGGAAAATAATAATAGATGTATCACTTCTACTAATGTCATGAGATTTAAACAAAGAGTTATTGATTTTCCACTTATGCTATGAGAAAATACACAGCTGCAGAAGCTATTGATAATGAAGACAAAGGCTGCTTGAAAATATGAACTGCAATCAGCATTTACTTGTACCTAAGCTAGAAAAGTACCTTGAAATGTAACATATGTATTAGAACTGCACAATAGAAGTTTGTAGTGGGCTAAAGCCCCCAAGGTCAGGTTGTTTTTCTCAAATGTTTTTCATAAATCCAGTCATGTCAGCAGGAAATCCAAGTAACATTTTCTATGTAACACATAGTGAGCATTAAATCTGAACATGTCAGCAGAAAATCTGAGTAACATTTGCTGTAGAACAATACAGAAAGTTGTGTCTAACTACGTCAACCATAGAAAGTAACATTTTATAGAACAGTATAAGAGAAGCATACTGCCTGTTAGTAATTAGGCAAAATCCTGTATGTGCATGTTTTTGTCTCCTTGCTGCAAGTGATAAAAGGTGCCATACCTGAACCTTATGTGAATTGGTCTTTGAAGTTTTTTCCTTTGACAGATTGGTCCTTCGGACCGGAAACCCTCACTTTGCCTCGGATCAGACGGGCCGAGTGGTTGAAACCGTACGGGGAAGAAACCAAATCGGTCCTTCTTATTTGAAAAGCCCTCCAACTGAATTGTCGTGCAAAAGAGGCCAGCCACTTTCTGATCTGTGACTGAAGGACGGGTTTTCCCGAACCAGGTGATCAATCACGAAGGCTCAGGTAAGGTGAATCTACTTTTTTCTGTTTTAGATCAGGGACTAGATTTGTATTGTTTTTGTCAAGACTGTATTTTTACAAGTCAGGGACAGAAAAGAGTACTGTCTTGTCATAGATCAGGGAAAACAGAATAGGTAGGCAGTCATTCTGAAGAGACTATAACAAAATCTGTTGTGCCACGTTAAAAATAAAAGAGGTTACGTAACAATCAAAAGGGTAGAACAAAATGGGTAATAATTGCACAAAAAGACCCCAAAATCCGCCGTTAACCGAAGACGCAAAATACATGCAGTCGCAGCACGCCAACAATATTAAATACTATTCATAATGGGTTAATAAGTATGAATTAGACGGAAAATTAGAAAAATCCTCACTTATCAAACTTGTCAAACAGCTCAAAACCGAT
This sequence comes from Protopterus annectens, assembly GCF_019279795.1. Taxonomy (NCBI): domain Eukaryota; kingdom Metazoa; phylum Chordata; order Ceratodontiformes; family Protopteridae; genus Protopterus; species Protopterus annectens. Next base: position 897,044,055 of record NC_056741.1, on the reverse strand, counting down.
TCCAAAGGTCGGGTAAAAAGGCAACGCCAATTAGGAATTCCTCAGGCACACAGGTGGATTGAGGAAGTAAACCGTAGGGAACAAAAGAACAATAATTCAAAAGCAATGTTTTTAGATAAGGAGGACAATAACTTAGTAATAGCGTCGGACCCTCAGCCTCCCTTACCAGAATATGAAGCAAGTGAACAGGTTAGTCCACCCCCACGATATCCTGCTGTCACTGAAAATAGAGACATTACAAAAGCAAAACCCTTTATTAGAGATCCCATCGGGACCAGGTCTCGAACATGGGCAGGTAACTCAAACGAAGGCATTGAGTTATATCAAATGGTTAAGAATTCACGATCTATGAGTGAAGAAGAAATATGCCCACTCATAGAAGTACCTAATCCTCAGGCAGGACAAGACGGTCAGGACCCAACTATTCTAGTGTATAGACCCTGGACTCCGAAAGATATCCGGAAAGCCACTGAGGGAATTCCCCATCCAAACGTTAATTTCAGAAAGTTCTCAGAAGATGTACAAGGAATGAGGCTAAGTTATAATTTAAATGGAGAAGAGGTAGAAAAAGTAGTTAGACAAATTGTGGGGCCAGATTGGCACATGATTAGTGGCAACTGGAATCCCCGTGACGCTGCACACAGACCCCTCCCACATAGCAGTGCAGAACTAGACAACAGAGTAAAAGGTCTTACAGACTGCACCTCTGAGAAATGGAATCCTAGGGCAGACTGGACTTGCATTAATCAATGCGTCCAACAAGAAGGTGAAACTGTTGACCGATATTATGCCAGATTATTAGAATGTTTTAATAACCACTGTGGAATGCAGGTTCCTGAAGATCAAACACAAGATTCCCCATATGAACAGCAGTTAAAGAATGCATTTTTAAAAGGCAGTATTGCACCCATAAGCAGTTTTATTACAAAACACATGGTAGATCATCGTACAAGCAGGTTACAGTCATTACTTGAATATGCTAGGCATGCCGAAAGGCATTTTAATAGCAAAAAGAAAAAGAAAGCTCAAGTATTTTCTGTAGAAGATGGAGCAGAAGTTTATGTAGTACAGTTGGGGCAAAAGGGCAAGAAAAATGCCCAGGGAAACAAACAATCTGATCAGCGATCAGAGGACTTTGAAGGGCGAAAGAAAAGGGGAGAATGTTTTAAATGTGGTAAAAAGGGACACTTGGCAAGGGATTGCAAGAAAAACAAGAAGGCAACCACGGAAGACAAGGAGGGTGAGGACTGACTATATGATAGTCAGGAATCACTAGAAGGGGATAACGGAGAAAGGACAAATGAGAATGTGATAGAAGGAGTAGAGGATGTGACAGAAGAAATAGAGGAAGTGCAGGAAGTTATGGACAGTGAGGAAAATGAAATATTAGATCTAGCTTTATTGAGCCTGGAGCTCTATTTAGCGGACACAAAACCAGAAGTTACACTCTTGGTAGAAGGGAGGGAAGTCAAATTCTTGTGTGACTCAGTGACATCATGAACCCTGATACATCCCTCCAAGCTGCCAGAAAACTCAGAGTCACCTGATTACATGCTAGTAAAAGCAGCTAATGGACAGCTGTACCGGGAGCCCCTCTCCCGTAACATTGCAATAACTGATCCTGTTTCAGGATTGACTCAGAAAAGCAAAATTGTTGTTTCTGCAAAATGCCCAGTAAACCTCTTGGGCAGAGGCCTTATGCAGCTATTCGGTATAGCAGTAGTCCCAACCATGCAGGGTATGGAAGCACAGCGACAAATTGATACCTATGCAGTGCAATCGGAGGGTGAAATATTTTATTGGTACAGCCAGGACTTGGTTACGACTGGTCCAGGGGCTGTGACCAAAGAATTGATGAATGTAGCCATCAGCAAGTTCCCCTCCCTTGACATTGATAAGCAACACTTATTGCACTGTACCCTGTATTATTGTAACACGCCAGGACCTGATGAGGAATATGAGCAAGAATTGTTTATATTACGTAATCTATACGTAATCTATACTGGGACATGGAAGGGAACAGTGTAGCCAGCTGTTCATTGCCCCAGGAGTTCTTTGCACTCTATAAATCTAATCGATTACCACATGTTAGCTTAACTAAGGACAGAAACATAGAATGGGCAGACTTAGGAGAAAAAGTCACGAGATGGGAAAAACAGACAGAATTAGAACTGTCAGAACAAGGAATACAAATACAGAAGCTGAATTGGATAACTCAGACCCACCCAGCCGTATAACTTGCAGTCTAGCAAGGACAGCTGATTAGCACTCCTATTAAAGGAGGAAGAGAATGCCTTACAGAATATACCAGAAACTCTCTGGTCAACAGGAAAGTCAGATGTAGGACTTATTTGTACAGCAGGGCCAGTTACTATCACGCCAAAGTCAGCATTTAGACCACAGAAGAGACAGTATCCCTTAAGAAAAGATGCAGAGGTAGGAATCAAACCTATTATAGCAGCTTTACTTAAGGAAGGGGTGCTGGTGGAATCTCCTGATTCACCATGTAACACACCCTTATTTCCTGTTAAGAAAGCAAATGGAGAATGGCGTATGGTCCAAGATTTACAAGCTGTAAATGATGCAGTAATACCAAGGGCACCTACAGTGCCAGACCCACACACCCTGTTGAATGATTTAAAACCTCAGCAGAAATATTTTTCTGTGGTAGATATCAGCAATGCGTTCTTTTCAGTACCGATACACCCTGACAGCCAGTATTGGTTTGCATTCACATTTCAGGGGAAAAGGTTTACATATACGCGACTACCACAGGGATATTGTGAAAGTCCAACAATATTCTCACAAGAAATGGCAAGCAACTTGGAGGGATTTACCCCAACAAGAGGCAGTCAGATTTTACTTTATGTTGATGACATCCTGCTGGCGGCCCCCACCCAGCAAGATTGCAAAGAAGATATCATAGTACTATTACGATTTTTAGCCACTGAAGGACATAAGGTAAACAAGAATAAACTGCAGCTTTGGAAAAAACAAGTAAAATACCTAGGATATGTAATATCCAAGGAGGGTAGAACATTAAATGAGGACAGAAAAGTAGCAATTTTGCAAGCACCAAAACCCACTACCAAGAAGGAAATTATGTCCTTCCTGGGTACAACTAATTTTTGCCGGAGTTGGATTCCAAACTATGCTTTGGAATCTGCACCTCTGACTGACCTGATATATAAAAAGCCTATGGCAGCACAAGATTTGTTACAATGGACACCAGAGGCAGAATCTGCTTTCTGCAAACTGAAACAGTTAATAGCGTCCTCATTAGTTCTGGGATTACCAAACTACCATAAACGTTTTTTCCAAACTGTAGATTGTAAGCAAGGTTATATGACATCAGTGTTAACACAACAGCATGGGGACAAGCAATGCCCCATTGCTTATTATTCATCACAATTAGACCCAGTGGTACCGTCTTTACCTCACTGTGTACAAGCAGTAGTTGCAGCTGCAATGGCAGTACAGGCTTCAGCCTCAGTAGTTTTATTCCACCCTCTCACTTTGAGAGTGCCTCATGCAGTCATGATTATTTTACTGCAAGGGAAGGTAGCATATCTTTCCCCTGCTAGGCATCTTTCCTGTATGACTATATTGTTGAGCCAACCTCACATGACAATTGAACGATGCACGACTTTGAACCCTTCTACCTTGCTCCCAACCCCTGCAGATGACACCCCACACTGCTGCCTGCAGGTGATTGAGCAAAAGACACTACCTAGAAAAGATCTCATGGATATCCCCTTGGATGATGCCGAGGTGACATACTACGTGGATGGTTCGTGCAAAAGGGGTCCTGCAGGACAGAACCTAGTAGGATATGCAGTAGTTTCTGATACTGAGATTATAGAAGTGAAACCTTTACCACACAATCTATCTGCACAGGCAGCAGAATTGATTGCCTTGACACGGGCATGTACCTTAGCAAAGGGTAAATGTGTGAACATTTTTACTCACAGCCAGTACACCTTTTCTACTGTACATGTTTTTGCGCAACAGTGGAAAAATCGAGGAATGATAATATCTACTGGCAAACCTATCAATCATGCACAGTTTATTCTAGATCTTTTAGAATCTATTCAGTTACCTCAGAAAGTAGCTATTTGTAAATGCACAGCTCATACCAAGCAACAAGATAGGATTTCAAAAGGTAATGCGAGAGCTGATACAGCTGCAAAACAAGCAGCTTCAGAAATATTTCTTTTAAATGAGGAACTACAACCCTCTGAGATTTTGGACTTAGAAATGTTAAAGACAATGCAGACACTCACTACGCAAACTGAAAAACAAAGATGGGGAAAACGAGGAGCAATTCTCGAAAAGGGGCTGTACATCTCTAAAGAAAGGAAACCGATACTACCATCTAATTTGTTTAGATATGCAGCTTTGTTGAGCCATGGGCAATGCCATGTCTTAACAGGGGGGATGGTACAGCTGGTGAACCGAGTGTTCACAACATATGGATTTACAAACTATTCTAAAAAATTTTGTTTGATGTGCCAAATTTGTAACAAACATCATGCACAAGGGGCGTTAAAGCCCAAGCAAGGGAGTTTCCCTACACCACCATATCCGTTTCATACTATCTGTATGGATTTCATAGAATTGAACAAATGTGAAAATAAGAAGTATTGTCTTGTCATTGTAGATATGTTTTCCAGATGGGTGGAAGCCTTTCCGACCAAAAATCCAGACGCAGCTACGGTAGCGAAAGTTCTTGTTAAAGAAATCATCCCTAGATTCGGCATTCCGGAAAGGATCTACAGTGACAACGGTACACACTTTGTAAACCAAACCATACAACAGTTAAGTAAGCATTTTGGTATTTCTTTAAAAAATCATTGTGCATACCATCCACAATCTGCAGGGCTAGCTGAGAGGCATAATGGAATTTTGAAGAATAAGTTAAGAAAATTAATAGCAGAAACAGAAAAGAACTGGGTGTACTGTCTGCCCCTGGCACTGCTGAGCATGAGAACTGTTCTGACTGCAAAAGGATTGACTCCTTTTGAAAAACTATTTGGAAGGGCTTATTATATACCCCAGTGGAAACCTCTCATGCCCGCAGACCAGGAAGCTGACTGTACACTCGCCGAATATATGAGAAATTTGTTGAATTCTAAACATCTGTTGCAGTCAAATTCTGTTTCAGATAAAGAACAAACCGAAACATCGGAAGTGGCAGTGATCCCAGGGAATTGGATCTGGGTGAAAACTGTTAAAAAGAAGAATTGGACGTCACCAAGGTGGGAAGGTCCATACCAGGTGCATCTTTTGACACCCACTGCAGTCAAAATTGCAGAACGAGCCTCGTGGATCCACCTGACACACTGCAAACTAGTTAATAACTTTGAACTGGACAAAAATCTTACCTCTCCATCAGGGCCCTCAGCACAAAGTCTGGCTACAAAGGGGGGTCAGATCAATAGGACTGATCCGTCTCAACCCCAGTGAGGAAACCATCAGTGCTGAAGATCCTATTAGGGCAGACATAAGACCACATGTTAGAAAGCAAAAAATGATAGAATCTAGAGAAATCCAAATAAAACTACTCGGAAGAGTTGGAGAAAATAGGAATGCAGAATAAGCATTTCTTCAGAAGTATTTCATAATCATTCTGTTAACTGTACTAGTGACAATAATCTTTTTGTTGTGGCCATTCCCTTTTCCAGCCACACAAACTGAACTGAATAAACGTGAAGAGTTGCACATAGACTGGCATCCAACCTTCAATGCTTATCAGGCAATCAAATATGTGTATGCTGAGACTTTCAATGTTTTGAATTGCCGGATTTGCACAGCTTTGCCAACAGCATACGGGGGGGGGGGGGTTATTGTTAACTTCAGTCCCCCTAGGAGTCAACGAGACCTGGGAAAACTTGGTTCATGATACATCAACTATTACAGCACAAGATAAAATAGCATTGCACTTGTCTGTTCAACAAAAGGGAACTGTGTTTTTTACAAAAATTATACAGTCCAGGTGGGCTGGAGCAATTGCAATGTAACTGTTCCTTATAGATGCTATACTAAAGCTAATAACACAGGTTTTTATTGTAATACAAACTATGATTCATTTTTTAAATTGATGCACAAAACAATTGAGGAAGTAAGACATGATTCTGTTCTCTATAAACAACTGTCTATAATTGACAGAAAAATGTTTTACGCAGGACAAGTGTATATTCATAGTAAAGTTATTACAAAAGTAGAAGATTATTATTTTGTATGTGGTAGAAAAGCATATAAGTGGTTACCTGAGAATTGGTCCAGCAGTTGTTTTTTGAGCTACCTGGCTCCGGCCATACGACACACAGCAGTTTTACCTCGAGGGAAAATTCGAAATGTTCGAGAAGCCATCAAGAAGCCTGTCAATCCAGTAGGACAAATCGATGTGCCCTGGAAAAATCATCATGCTGTGGGAGATGGACTAACACACATGGACTTGAGTGATTCTGTTATATCGTGGGCAGGCATATTACCAGCATATGGAGCAGTAAAATCGATCTGGGAGCTGAGAAAACTGTCTAAACTTCTCGAAGTAATAAGCAATGCAACCTTTTCTGCTCTAGAATTGGTGACTGATGAACTGAATGCCATGAGAACTGTAGTGCTTCAAAACCGCATGGCTCTCGACTTCACCCTAGTGGCAAGAGGTGGTACTTGCGCTTTAATCCAGGAGGAGTGCTGTTCGTATATTCCTGACCATAAACATGAGATAGACAATCATCTTGAGGTAATTCAGCAAGTGTCGGCCATGACCAAACCAGGACCAAATCCATTGACAGACTTTTTTCAGAGATTGTTTGGGGGTGGGGCAGTATCCTAATGAATATTCTGAGTGCCATCTGTGTAGAAATGATCCTACTGGGGGTATGTGTTTGCTGCTGCATCCCCTGCATGAAAAGACTGATTAAAGACTTTATAGATATGTCAGTTTCAGAAACCTTATATCAAGGTGCTGAATTTGAAGAACTGTTGAAAAATTGAAAATGCTTTTATAAGTTTAAACTGAATGACTCTCTTAACTGCAAATCCTGAGTAGGAAGAGGTTAGGGGAAGAAAAACTGTTTATGCTTATTTTTGAAAGTAGAATAAAGTATTAAAAGGGGGAAAATGTTCGAAAAATATGTATTAGTAATATGCTTAGTGCATTCGAGGTTTAAAAAGGGTTAACACATTTATTCTATTTCACACTGCATAAATCTGTACAAACTGCAGAAGCATTCCAATCTTGTAATGTCATGAAATATGCGCAGTTAAGATCTTTGCTTATGCTTTGGAAATTTACAGGGAAACATTCAATTTCTGATAGTGTCAGGAAAATAATAATAGCTGTATCAATTCTACTAATGTCATGAGATTTAAAGAAAGAGTTATTGATTTTCTGCTTATGCTATGAGAAAATACACAGCTGCAGAAGCTATTGATAATGAAGACAAAGGCTGCTTGAAAATATGACCTGCAATCAACATTTACTTGTACCTAAGCTAGAAAAGTACCTTGAAATGTAACATATGTATTAGAACTGCACAATAAAAGTTTGTAGTGGGCTAAAGCCCCCAAGGTCAGGTTGTTTTTTCTCAAATGTTTTTCATAAATCCAGTCATGTCAGCAGGAAATCCAAGTAACATTTTCTATGTAACACATAGTGAGCATTAAATCTGAACATGTCAGCAGAAAATCTGAGTAACATTTGCTGTAGAACAGTACAGAAAGTTGTGTCTAACTGCGTCAACCATAGAAAGTAACATTTTATAGAACAGTATAAGAGAAGCATACTGCCTGTTAGTAATTAGGCAAAATCCTGTATGTGCATGTTTTTGTCTCCTTGCTGCAAGTAATAAAAGGTGCCATACCTGAACCTTATGTGAATTGGTCTTTGAAGTTTTTTCCTTTGACAATGGAGCAGGAAAATTCTTGAAGAGGAAGAAAAGAAATTATATGAATATAATAAAGAAAAAATAGAAGGAATGACATTTAGACAAAACTATTACTTGAGAGACAAGCAGAGGTTTCCCCATTTTGGGGTTAGAAATTGGGATGTAATGAGAGAAAAATGAATGTAATGAAAAATGAAAAAGGGCAGTTAGCATATACAGAAGAGGAGATTGTGGGTATAGTTGAGAGGTATGTACAGAATATGCATGAAAAAAAATTTGACAGGGGGTATATGGAAGGTAAAGAAGATGAGAAAGGATGTAGTGAAAGAAATAGAGAAAAAAAAGAATCAAGAAGAAAGAGTTACAGGATGCTATAACGGAAGGCAAAGAAGAATTTGCAATAGGTCTAGATGGATCAGGGTATACTTTTTTATAAACAAATTTCAGATAATGAAAAGGATTTTTTTCTGGAAATATTAAATGAGTTGATGGAGAAAGGAATAAATGAAGAATTATGTGGAAAAAATGGAAATGGTAAGAAATAAAAATAAAATGGAGACCAAGTATATTGGGAAATACTGACTATAAAATATTTATGAAGACTATTTGTAAAAGAATGATGAAGAGATGTGTGGGCTTAAAAGTAAAAGAGCAAATGTAATGCTAATTATAGTTAAAGAAGTGGATGCATGTATAGATAAGGGGGAAAGAGAAGAAAAAGTAACTATTATGTGATGTGGGTAAGGCATTAGATAGTACTGATCATGGTGAAATGTTACAGTATGTGATGTGGCTAAGGCATTTGATAGTACTGATCATGGGGAAATGTTACAGTATGTGATGTGGCTAAGGCATTTGATAGTACTGATCATGGTGAAATGTTACAGTATGTGATGTGGCTCAGGCATGTGATAGTACTGATCATGGCGAAATGTTACAGTATGTGATGTGGCTAAGGCATTTGATAGCACTGATCATGAGGAAATGTTACAGTATGTGATGTGGCTAAGGCATTTGATAGTACTGATCATGGTGAAATGTTACAGTATGTGATGTGGCTAAGGCATTTGATAGTACTGATCATGGTGAAATGTTACAGTATGTGATGTGGCTAAGGCATTTGATAGTACTGATCAAGGGGAAATGTTACAGTCTGTGATGTGGCTAAGGCATTTGATAGTACTGATCATGAGGAAATGTTACAGTATGTGATGTGGCTAAGGCATTTGATAGTACTGATCATGAGGAAATGTTACAGTATGTGATGTGACTAAGGCATTTGATAGTACTGATCATGGGGAAATGTTACAGTATGTGATGTGGCTAAGGCATTTGAAATGTTACAGTATGTGATGTGGCTAAGGCATTTGATAGTACTGATCATGGGGAAATGTTACAGTATGTGATGTGGCTAAGGCATTTGATAGTACTGATCATGGTGAAATGTTACAGTATGTGATGTGGCTAAGGCATTTGATAGTACTGATCATGGTGAAATGTTACAGTATGTGATGTGGCTAAGGCATTTGATAGTACTGATCATGAGGAAATGTTACAGTATGTGATGTGGCTAAGGCATTTGATAGTACTGATCATGAGGAAATGTTACAGTATGTGATGAGGCTAAGGCATTTGATAGTACTGATCATGGTGAAATGTTACAGTATGTGATGTGGCTAAGGCATTTGATAGTACTGATCATGGGGAAATGTTACAGTCTGTGATGTGGCTAAGGCATTTGATAGTACTGATCATGAGGAAATGTTACAGTATGTGATGTGGCTAAGGCATTTGATAGTACTGATCATGAGGAAATGTTACAGTATGTTATGTGACTAAGGCATTTGATAGTACTGATCATGGGGAAATGTTACAGTATGTGATGTGGCTAAGGCATTTGAAATGTTACAGTATGTGATGTGGCTAAGGCATTTGATAGTACTGATCATGGGGAAATGTTACAGTATGTGATGTGGCTAAGGCATTTGAAATGTTACAGTATGTGATGTGGCTAAGGCATTTGATAGTACTGATCATGGTGAAATGTTACAGTATGTGATGTGGCTAAGGCATTTGAAATGTTACAGTATGTGATGTGGCTAAGGCATTTGATAGTACTGATCATGGGAAAATGTTACAGTATGTGAAGTGGCTAAGGCATTTGATAGTACTGATCATGGGGAAATGTTACAGTATGTGATGTGGCTAAGGCATTCGATAGTACTGATCATGGTGAAATGTTACAGTATGTGATGTGGCTAAGACATTTGATAGTACTGATCATGAGGAAATGTTACAGTATGTGATGTGGCTAAGGCATTTGATAGTACTGATCATGAGGAAATGTTACAGTATGTGATGTTCCTAAGACATTTGATAGTACTGATCATGGGGAAATGTTACAGTATGTGATGTGGCTAAGCCATTTGATAGTACTGATCATGTTGAAATGTTACAGTATGTGATGTGGCTAAGGCATTTGATAGTACTGATCATGAGGAAATGTTACAGTATGTGATGTGGCTAAGGCATTTTATAGTAATGATCATGAGGAAATGTTACAGTATGTGATGTGGCTAAGACATTTGATAGTACTGATCATGGGGAAATGTTACAGTATGTGATGTGGTTAAGGCATTCAATAGTACTGATCATGGGGAAATGTTACAGTATGTGATGTGGCTAAGGCATTCAATAGTACTGATCATGGTGAAATGTTACAGTATGTGATGTGGCTAAGGCATTTGATAGTACTGATCATGGGGAAATGTTACAGTATGTGATGTGGCTAAGGCATTTGATAGTACTGATCATGGGGAAATGTTACAGTATGTGATGTGGCTAAGGCATTTGATAGTACTGATCATGGTGAAATGTTACAGTATGTGATGTGGCTAAGGCATTTGATAGTACTGATCATGGGGAAATGTTACAGTATGTGATGCGGTTAAGGCATTTGATAGTACTGATCATGGGGAAATGTTACAGTATGTGATGTGGCTAAGGCATTTGATAGTACTTATGTTGAAATGTTACACTATGTGATGTGGCTAAGGCATTTGATAGTACTGATCATGAGGAAATGTTACAGTATGTGATGTGGCTAAGGCATTTGATAGCACTGATCATGGTGAAATGTTACAGTATGTGATGTGGCTAAGGCATTTGATAGTACTGATCATGAGGAAATGTTACAGTATGTGATGTGGCTAAGGCAATCAATAGTACTGATCATGAGGAAATGTTACAGTATGTGATGTGGATAAGGCATTTGATAGTACTGATCATGGGGAAATGTTACAGTATGTGATGTGGCTAAGGCATTTGATAGTACTGATCATGAGGAAATGTTACAGTATGTGATGTGGCTAAGGCATTCGATAGTACTGATCATGGGGAAATGTTAAAGTATGTGATGTGGCTAAGGCATTCGATAGTACTGATCATGGGGAAATGTTACACTATGTGATGTGGCTAAGGCATTTGATAGTACTGATCATGGTGAAATGTTACAGCATGTGATGTGGCTATGGCATTTGATAGTACTGATCATGGGGAAATGTTACAGTATGTGATGTGGCTAAGGGATTTGATAGTACTGATCATGGGGAAATGTTACAGTATGTGATGTAGCTAAGGCATTCGATAGTACTGATCATGGTGAAATGTTACAGTATGTGATGTGGCTAAGGCATTCGATAGTACTGATCATGGGGAAATGTTACAGTATGTGATGTGGCTAAGGCATTTGATAGTACTGATCATGGGAAAATGTTACAGTATGTAAAGTGGCTAAGGCATTTGATAGTACTGATCATGGGGAAATGTTACAGTATGTGATCTGGCTAAGGCATTCGATAGTACTGATCATGGTGAAATGTTACAGAATGTGATGTGGCTAAGACATTTGATAGTACTGATCATGAGGAAATGTTACAGTATGTGATGTGGCTAAGGCATTTGATAGTACTGATCATGAGGAAATGTTACAGTATGTGATGTGGCTAAGGCATTTGATAGTACTGATCGTGAGGAAATGTTACAGTATGTGATGTGGCTAAGACATTTGATAGTACTGATCATGGGGAAATGTTACAGTATGTGATGTGGTTAAGGCATTCAATAGTACTGATCATGGGGAAATGTTACAGTATGTGATGTGGCTAAGGCATTCAATAGTACTGATCATGGTGAAATGTTACAGTATGTGATGTGGCTAAGGCATTTGATAGTACTGATCATGGGGAAATGTTACAGTATGTGATGTGGCTAAGGCATTTGATAGTACTGATCATGGGGAAATGTTACAGTATGTGATGTGGCTAAGGCATTTGATAGTACTGATGATGGGGAAATGTTACAGTATGTGATGCGGTTAAGGCATTTGATAGTACTTATGTTGAAATGTTACACTATGTGATGTGGCTAAGGCATTTGATAGTACTGATCATGAGGAAATGTTACAGTATGTGATGTGGCTAAGGCATTTGATAGCACTGATCATGGCGAAATGTTACAGTATGTGATGTGGCTAAGGCATTTGATAGTACTGATCATGAGGAAATGTTACAGTATGTGATGTGGCTAAGGCAATCAATAGTACTGATCATGAGGAAATGTTACAGTATGTGATGTGGATAAGGCATTTGATAGTACTGATCATGGGGAAATGTTACAGCATGTGATGTGGCTAAGGCATTTGATAGTACTGATCATGGTGAAATGTTACAGTATGTGATGTGGCTAAGGCATTCGATAGTACTGATCATGGGGAAATGTTACAGTATGTGATGTGGCTAAGGCATTTGATAGTACTGATCATGAGGAAATGTTACAGTATGTGATGTGGCTAAGGCATTCGATAGTACTGATCATGGGGAAATGTTAAAGTATGTGATGTGGCTAAGGCATTCGATAGTACTGATCATGGGGAAATGTTACACTATGTGATGTGGCTAAGGCATTTGATAGTACTGATCATGGTGAAATGTTACAGCATGTGATGTGGCTATGGCATTTGATAGTACTGATCATGGGGAAATGTTACAGTATGTGATGTGGCTAAGGGATTTGATAGTACTGATCATGGGGAAATGTTACAGTATGTGATGTAGCTAAGGCATTCGATAGTACTGATCATGGTGAAATGTTACAGTATGTGATGTGGCTAAGGCATTCGATAGTACTGATCATGGGGAAATGTTAAAGTATGTGATGTGTCTAAGGCATTCGATAGTACTGATCATGGTGAAATGTTACAGTACGTGATGTGGCTAAGGCATTCGATAGTACTGATCATGGGGAAATGTTAAAGTATGTGATGTGGCTAAGGCATTCGATAGTACTGATCATGGTGAAATGTTACAGTATGTGATGTGGCTAAGGCATTTGATAGTACTGATCATGAGGAAATGTTACAGTATGTGATGTGGCTAAGGCATTTGATAGTACTGATCATGGTGAAATGTTACACTATGTGATATGGCTAAGGCATTTGATAGTACTGATCATGGTGAAATGTTACAGTATGTGATGTGGCTAAGGCATTTGATAGTACTGATCAGGGGGAAATGTTACAGTATGTGATGTGGCTAAGGCATTTGATAGTACTGATCATGGTGAAATGTTACACTATAGGCTCATAGGTTCATAGGTTCGTACTAGGCTATCTGTGTGTGGCTTTCACCACCCCTTAGGATGAGAATACTACGCCCATTTAAGGTTTAGTTTACTGTGCCTCTGTCTATTAGCGACACAGAGATGACCCCTGGGGTAAACCTACGATCTCCCATCCACTCGTCAAGACTTCTCTTGAATAGAGTTAGTGAGGGGCTCTGCCTAACATGGACTGGGATTCTGTTCCAGAGTGTAGGGAGCCTCTAGGTTATCACTATGTGATATGGCTAAGGCATTTGATAGTACTGATCATGGTGAAATGTTACAGTATGTGATGTGGCTAAGACATTTGATAGTACTGATCATGGTGAAATGTTACACTATGTGATATGGCTAAGGCATTTGATAGTACTGATCATGGTGAAATGTTGCAGCATGTGATGTGGCTATGGCATTTGATAGTACTGATCATGGGGAAATGTTACAGTATGTGATGTGGCTAAGGCATTTGATAGTACTGATCATGGTGAAATGTTACACTATGTGATATGGCTAAGGCATTTGATAGTACTGATCATGGGGAAATGTTAAAGTATGTGATGTCGCTAAGGCATTCGATAGTACTGATCATGGGGAAATGTTACAGTATGTGATGTGGCTAAGGCATTCGATAGTACTGATCATGGTGAAATGTTACAGTATGTGATGTGGCTAAGGCATTTGATAGTACTGATCATGGTGAAATGTTACAGTATGTGATGTGGCTAAGGGATTTGATAGTACTGATCATGGTGAAATGTTACAGTATGTGATGTGGCTAAGGCATTTGATAGTACTTGATCATGGTGAAATGTTACAGTATGTGATGTGGCTAAGGCATTTGATAGTACTGATCATGGGGAAATGTTACAGTATGTGATGTGGCTAAGGCATTTGATAGTACTGATCATGAGGAAATGTTACAGTATGCTATGTGACTAAGGCATTTGATAGTACTGATCATGATGAAATGTTACAGTATGTGATGTGGCTAAGGCATTTGTTATTACTGATCATGGGGAAATGTTACAGTATGTGAAGTGGCTAAGGCATTTGATATTACTGATCATGGGGAAATGTTACAGCATGTGATGTGGCTAAGGCATTTGATAGTACTGATCATGAGGAAATGTTACAGTATGTGATGTGGCTAAGGCATTTGATAGTACTGATCATGGGGAAATGTTACAGTATGTGATGTGGCTAAGGCATTTGATAGTACTGATCATGGTGAAATGTTACAGTATGCTATGTGACTAAGGCATTCGATAGTACTGATCATGGCGAAATGTTACAGTACGTGATGTGGCTAAGGCATTTGATAGTACTGATCATGGGGAAATGTTACAGTATGTGATGTGGCTAAGGCATTTGATAGTACTGATCATGAGGAAATGTTACAGTATGCTATGTGACTAAGGCATTTGATAGTACTGATCATGGGGAAATGTTACAGTATGTGATGTGTCTAAGGCATTTGATAGTACTGATCATGGGGAAATGTTACAGTATGTGAAGTGGCTAAGGCATTTGATATTACTGATCATGGGGAAATGTTACAGTATGTGATGTGGCTAAGGCATTTGATAGTACTGATCATGGGGAAATGTTAAAGTATGTGATGTGGCTAAGGCATTTGATATTACTGATCATGGGGAAATGTTACAGTATGTGATGTGGCTAAGGCATTTGATAGTACTGATCATGGGGAAATGTTACAGTATGTGATGTGGCTAAGGCATTTGATAGTACTGATCATGGGGAAATGTTAAAGTATGTGATGTGGCTAAGGCATTTGATAGTACTGATCATGGGGAAATGTTACAGCATGTGATGTGGCTAAGGCATTTGATAGTACTGATCATGAGGAAATGTTACAGTATGTGATGTGGCTAAGGCATTTGATAGTACTGATCATGGGGAAATGTTACAGTATGTTATGTGACTAAGGCATTTGATAGTACTGATCATGAGGAAATGTTACAGTATGTGATGTGGCTAAGGCATTTGATAGTACTGATCATGGTGAAATGTTACAGTATGTGATGTGGCTAAGGCATTTGATAGTACTGATCATGGGGAAATGTTACAGTATGTGATGTGGCTAAGGCATTTGATAGTACTGATCATGGGGAAATGTTAATGTATGTGATGTGGCTAAGGCATTCGATAGTACTGATCATGGTGAAATGTTACAGTACGTGATGTGGCTAAGGCATTCGATAGTACTGATCATGGGGAAATGTTACAGCATGTGATGTGGCTAAGGCATTTGATAGTACTGATCATGAAGAAATGTTACAGTATGTGATGTGGCTCAGGCATTTGATAGTACTGATCATGAGGAAATGTTACAGTATGTGATGTGGCTAAGGCATTTGATAGTACTGATCATGGGGAAATGTTACAGTATGTGATGTGGCTAAGGCATTTGATAGTACTGATCATGGTGAAATGTTACAGTATGTGATGTGGCTAAGGCATTTGATAGTACTGATCATGAGGAAATGTTACAGTATGTGATGTGGCTAAGGCATTTGATAGTACTGATCATGGTGAAATGTTACAGTATGTGATGTGGCTAAGGCATTTGATAGTACTGATCATGGTGAAATGTTACAGTATGTGATGTGGCTAAGGCATTTGATAGTACTGATCATGAGGAAATGTTACAGTATGTGATGTGGCTAAGGCATTTGATAGTACTGATCATGGGGAAATGTTACAGTATGTGATGTGGCTAAGGCATTTGATAGTACTGATCATGGTGAAATGTTACAGTATGTGATGTGGCTAAGGCATTTGATAGTACTGATCATGGGGAAATGTTACAGTATGTGATGTGGCTAAGGCATTTGATAGTACTGATCATGGGGAAATGTTACAGTATGTGATGTGGCTAAGGCATTTGATAGTACTGATCATGGGGAAATGTTACAGTATGTGATGTGGCTAAGGCATTTGATAGTACTGATCATGGTGAAATGTTACAGTATGTGATGTGGCTAAGGCATTTGATAGTACTGATCATGGTGAAATGTTACAGTATGTGATGTGGCTAAGGCATTTGATAGTACTGATCATGGTGAAATGTTACAGTATGTGATGTGGCTAAGGCATTTGATAGTACTGATCATGAGGAAATGTTACAGTATGTGATGTGGCTAAGGCATTTGATAGTACTGATCATGAGGAAATGTTACAGTATGTGATGTGGCTAAGGCATTTGATAGTACTGATCATGAGGAAATGTTACAGTATGTGATGTGGCTAAGGCATTTGATAGTACTGATCATGGTGAAATGTTACAGTATGTGATGTGGCTAAGGCATTTGATAATACTGATCATGGGAAAATGTTGAACACATTAAAAGAATATGAGGCAGGAGAAAAAATAAGAAAGATAATGAGGACAATTTGTGAAAATTCTTCTGTGTCTGTTATGATGAATGGATGGGTAGGAAAAAAAGATAAGACAGTAAAGAAGGGTAAAGCAAGGTTGTCCCTTGATCATGTGCCTGTTTGTGATGGTAATGAATGCAACTATTCAAACACGTAGGTCAAGGTTAGAGGATCATAGATGGGAAGTTTAGAAAAGGATAAGGTGACCTTTAATGTCAACCTTTGCGGATGATTTGGTATTAGTAGCCAAGAACAAACATTGCATGAAAGAGATAATTTACAGAACAGAACAAATATTAAGTTCAGTGGGATTGCAGTTAAATAAGTCAAAAAGTTAGAGGTTTGGAGATGTCATAAGAACGGCAGGAATTTATTTTACCAGAATTGAAACTGATGTTCTAGGGTTTAAATTTGGGAAAAGGGAACAAGTAGCAGCAGAACAATGGAGAGAAGTTCTAAAAAATGCAAAAATTGACATATTGGTGGAAGGTGTTTCAGATGTCCCTAAGAAAAAGATTATATATGTGAAACACATATTTTAGGAAAGCTACCATATTTTGGTGGTGTTTTTTCAGCTGTATAGAAACTGAATTACTGATTTTGTTTTGTTTTCTGTGGGGAACAAGGTTGTGTCCAGTCAAAAGAGGGATAATTTATAATATAAAATAAAAGGGGGGGTTGAATTTAATAAATGCAGTTGTTTTTCTAGTGACAATAAATTTGTTTTAGGTGTTTAAAAAATATCTGAAAAAAGACAATACTAGGAAATGTTTATTTGATAGAAAGATACATGGATGGGTGTGGGGTAAGAAAGGGAAAAGAGAAAAACAGGTTGAAAGAGAAGGAATATATAAAAGAAAGACAAGGAGAATTTATATAAATGAAGTAGACAGAACTGAAAGAACTGTATAAAAATAACTATTATATTGATTATTGGGGAAAATGGGGAGTGAATACAAGATAGCAATAAAGAAAATGCAGAACAATTTTGAATCTTTTTTTTTTTTGAACCAAGTGATTTTTTTCTGGTGTTTTTTACTGGGGAACCGGCCAGTGAAAAGTAACATGAAATACAAAATCATAGAACAAAGGCTGTGCAATAGCTGTAATACTGAAGACCAAATAAACAGGAGAATCACCTGGAAATAAAATCCCCTTCAAAACCACAATAAATCCAGTAAAGTGAAGCCTAGTTCCAGAAAGGAACTGCACCAGTCTGATATTTCCCTTCTACTGGACTGGTGCAGTTCCATTTTGGAGATGGGCTTTGCTTTACTGGATTTATTGTGGTTTTGCAATATTGAAGAGACATTATAATATTTTTTTTTGGATTTTAAGAATATAAAGGTTTTTGCACATTATTAAAATATGTTTATGACTGGAAAGTATTTAGAAACATTGATATGGACACGGTGTTGTATGGGAAATATAAGATTGGGAGTGAAAAAGAAACTGAAAAATGGGATAACATTTTATTCATTGCTATTTGGTGTTTATGGAGAAGAAAGTGAGAGGAATTGCTATATAACAAAAGAAAAGATGATGGGAATGTTAATTGTAATATAAAGAAATGGTTATGTTGGAAAGAATGGGAGGATGAAATGGATTTTTCATGTATCCAGGAAGATAAACATACAGGGTGCTTTACTGTAATATATAAAGAATGATATAAAGTGTAAATATAATGAATATGTAAATAATGAAAGAAAGATGGAAAAGTGTTAATATAATAAAGCAACCCCTACTGTTTTCAAAAGGTGCCTTGAGACCTTTTACATCCACTTTGAGCTACCACCAGTTCAAACAGATAGAACCTTGGTTTAACATGTCATCTACAGTACAACACACTCCAGAATGCAGTACCCCTTTATGCTGCACTGCAGTGTAAGTAATCTATCTACCTGGTGTAGGAATAGAACCCACAGCCTTCTGCACCAAACGTAAGAGTGCTGCCTGTTGCACCACTAAGCATTTATCCCAGCTTCCAAAAGTAAAATAACAACAGTTTTTTTTGCTGAAAAAGTAATTTTAAACAACTTTTTACCACAGAAGTTTAAAAGAGGTGCAGCCATTTGAAAGTGGACAAAAGTCACAGGACAGCAAAAAAAATCTAAGCATAAAAGTAAATCGTTTACAGAAAAAGTTAGCTTACTAAGATTACAAAGTAAAGTGGATGTTTTCTTCTTCAAAGGGAACGTATTGGCCCAACAATGGAACAATGTTAACTGACCATCAATCCTCAAATGCTCAGAGATGAGCACTCTCTTTGGCAGGTTGGAAGCTCTGAAGGGCTTGGCTCCTAAACCTGACTGTATTCATCTCAGCTTGAGCTGACTAATGGTTTGGGCACATGGGGGTGTTTTGAAAACTGTCCATCTGTTATATCCTTAGCAAGATAAGATGCACTTACATAGCCAAACTGGAAGCACAGCTCTCTCCAGCCAAGATTGTGCTAGACAATCAAGAGGAGAAGGTTAACACCTACACTATACCTCAAGCAACACATAGCCCTTCAAAACTCATGCCACCAACATCCACACATAGTAACACTAAACCCACTTATGCGGAGGTCCTTAACATTAACCAGCCCAAGCAACAAGGACCTCCGAAGCTGAAACGCAGACAAACACCAATCACAACCAAAGTGACACATAACTCAAAACACCAGTGTGTCACCAAACAGCAGCCCCTAAGGCAAGACAATGTATCCAACACTTTAGTCATAGGTGACTGTATAGTCAAGCACACTGATGTCCTACTCACCAGGCTGAACAAGGAGAAAATTACTGTCAGCTGCCTGTCAGGTGCCAGGATCCGCCACATAACGCATGCACTCAAGTCACTCCACAACAAGTACAAATACGACTCTGTCATTGTCCATGTTGTAGTGAATGACTTAAGATATACCTCTCTGGACTACATGAAAAGAGACATGGAAGAGCACTCAGATCATGTGGCCCAGGCAGGTATGACCCTAACCCTGAGTAGCATCCTGCCTTCACCCAGAAAGATACCACAGTATAAGGACAAAATGATTAACTTAAACAATTGGCTAAGTTTCTGCTGTCATTCAAAGTGGATCCATTATCTGTCTGCCTGGGACAACATGATCAACAAACCACAATGCATTGCCAGAGATGGTCTGCACCTGTTGCCCCTGGGATTCAGGTTACTGGCTAAAGCTCTTGCCTCCCCTATAGTGCTTTTTTAGACAAGGCTCAAGGACAAAACCACCACCGTAAAAGATATGAGCATGCAAATTCTGAAGGTAATGCTGCTCAATGGTAGAAGTCTAAACCTCAAAATGCACTCTCTCGAGGCACTCCTAAAATGGAGAACACCGATATCTGTGCAGTAACTGAGACCTGGTTCAAGGCTCCAGAGAGCACCCCTGCAATACCAGGTTACAACTCTTACTGCACTTTTTGGCCACCAAACCAGGACCGAAGCATTAAAGGGGGAAGACTGTCCATATTCACCAAGGATATTCACACCTCCAGGCTAGTTGCCCAACACAATGCATCTGAAATTCTACAGTTGCAACTAACACTAGGTAAAACTGCAATCCAAATTGTAGCTTGCTACAGATCCCCCACCATGCCCCAAGATTCTCACTACACCTTTCTAAACATACTGGAAAATATTAACATACAACCAAACACTCTAATATTGAGTGATTTCAACTACCCTGCCATTAATTGGGAAAACTACTCAGGTACCAACACCTTTGCCCAACGGTTCTGGAATTCATAAATTCCAACGCCCTGGATCAACTAATCCATAGTCCCACCAGGGGCTCAAATATCCTAGACCTGGTCATTACCAACATGAGAGATCGATGCTCCACACCAGTGGTCACCCCCTCGTTGGTCAGGTCTAACCATAAGCTAATTACCCTTGATGTCCACATCCAACCCCCACCCCCCAGTATGGAAACATCCATAAAAAACTTCTCCAAAGCCAACTTCATGCTACTCAAGTCAGAAGTGACAAATTTCATGACACCCAGGCAGACGGGAACTGAAAGTTCGACTGCTGAATCTTACACTAAGGCACTGTACGAGCACATCCACTCGTGCATGAAACATGTCATTCCAAATAGAACTAAGATGGTCTCCTCCAGAAAAAGGAACCCAGTCTGGTGGTCCCCTGCCATAATGAAACTATACAACAGAAGGAAGAATCTGTTGCAGAAAAGAGGAAAATCCCAGGATGCAAAAAACTCCCTTACCAGCCTCAGTAAGAAGCTGAGATCCCTCATAAAATCCTCCAAAGCTAGTTATGAAAATAAAATGGCCAAAGATTCCAAGGACAACCACAAGGCATTCTATAGTTATGTCAAGAATCTAAATGGCAATGTTCATATCTGCTCTGAGCTACAACAGAATGACATTAAATATACTGATCCCAAGAATATTGCCAATATCCTGGCAGATCGATTCAGTGCCATCTTCACCCCCCTCTCACCCCCTAAAGGTCTCATCTCAATAGCAAAAGATTGCCAAATTCTGGTAATCATGGCCACACAGGTAAAAAAAACTACTCTCCAAAGCTAAGAATACAGCGTCCATGGGGTCAGATGACATCCCAGGCTTGATACTACAAGAACTACAAAATGAACTGGCACCTCACTAAATGTCATGTTTAATCATAGCTTCACCTCAGGCTTCATGCCCAATGAGTGGTGCACAGCTACAGCTATCCCACTCCACAAGGGGGCATCCACCTTGAATCCTGGCAACTATCGTCCCATCAGTCTGACAACCCTGATCTGCAAAGTCATGGAACGCATTATCATGGAACTTATAAACAAATACATTGGCAACCTTCAAACACTGGACCTCACCCAGTTTGGTTTCATAAATGGCCGATCTTGTCTCCTCAACCTGATTAACTTCTTTGAATCAGTCTCCAGAGCTGTGGACGAGGGTAAGGTGGTCCACACAGCCTATTTGGACCTTGCCAAGGCCTTCGACACCATCCCCCACTCTGGAATCATAGATAAATTCACACAACTGGGCATTAATCCCTAAGTCACTCGATGGGTTGCTAACTGGCTTACTGACAGAACCCACACTGTCAAAGTAGCAGACTCAACATCCAGCTCCAGACAAGTCACAAGCAGAGTACTACAGGGTTCAGTCCTGGGACGCTCTTGTTTGGCATCTACTTCTCTGAAGTACAGGCCAGCACAAAGGGACTCTATCTAACAAAGTTTGCAGATGACTGCAAACTGGGAGCCATTATTGCATCCCCAAATGATATGGATATTCTACAAAAGGGCCTTACAGAAACAGATGCTTGGTGCCAGAACCATGTGCTCAAGCTCAATGCCAAGAAATGTATAGTTATCCCCTTTGGGAAAAAACATGTATCCGTGAATTACCACATAGGTGGCAGTACACTAAACACTGAAAGTGTGATAAGAGACTTAGGGACACAGGTGGACAGTTGTCTCACCTTCGATAACCACATCGCCACAACAGTCAGGAAATACTTCTATGTGGCACACCTCATCACTAAGGGCTTTTCATCCAGGAAAAAGGTAGTCATTGTCCCACTGTACTCATCCCTCATTAGACCCATTATAGAGTACAACACCCCTTTGGTATGTACCTCACAAGACATCTGCAGCAACTGGAAAGCCACATAAATACCTCACTAAAAGAATCACAGGCCTAAAGCAGATGCCCTATGTTGACTGTCTAAAAAAACTCCACCTATACTCTTTCGCATATCGCCTAATCAGAGGCGATCTCTGCATAACATACAAGGCCATGTCAAACCCAGTGCTGTTGAACATGCTAGACTTAAAGAAATCCGAATCCCTCAGAGCCACATGCTCCAGGGATCTAAACCTGGTCATCACAATGAACAAAACATGCTGGAGGGATAGGTTCCTGTCCCAGAGACTCGCCATACCCTGGAATAGACTGCCAATACATGTCAAACTGAGCGCCTCTTTGTCCCTCTTCAAAAAGAGCCTTGACGATTGGATGGGAGATAGGAAATTCACCCCGAGGATCACGTCACTCGCCCTACTAGACAGGGGACCAGGGAAGTAAATATTCTGGGAAGAAATAGCCAGAGAATTGTTATGGTTAGGCTTGTATAGGCCCTAGGTCTGATAGCCTAGTACCAACCTATGAACCTATGAACCTATATGTCCTGTATAGCTCAGGCTACTGCATTGGTGATGATAATGATGAACATGTAGTAATTGTTTAACACTTACGCTTAGATATCTAAAACACCATAGATATTACTAATGTACAAACAAGACTTGAAGCACAAGAATAAAATTAAAATCCCAATATTATTATTAAGGTATTCTATCATATAACACAATATTTAAAATGCACTGCATTGTCTTACAAATAACTGCACAAAATGTAAACCAGAATATTTTTATTCTGGAGTGTCACAGCTACTCTCACACATCATATTTTATATCTCAATAAAGCTGTCCTGCTTCTTCAACACCAATAAGCAACAACACGCAACATCAAAAGTGGTGAATAGTTTGTAGATGAGGTAGGATATTTTTTACTACAGGAAATGCCAGAAGAATGCTTATGAATACATGCAATGGTAGTAGGAACATGAGGTTCATTCAGTTACATTGTATGAAGTTTTTCAGCATGCCTCCATTCTGCATGTATCTTAGTGTCATAAGAGAATGAGTGGAAAGACATGATTTTAGTGGATGAAGTATGTATTGTTAATTTAGCAACCAAAAGGGTATAGATTAATGATGCTTCACCAGTAAAGGAAAGGGGAGTGGATGGGTAGTTAAGGAAGTTAGTGGCAGATGTAGAATGGTAAGGGAAGATATGTACTGGAAGGATGAATAAAACTGAGAAAATAGGAAGGAGTCTGAGAAAACATAATGCTCTAACATCCTGAATTAATTTGGATCATTCAGTGATGAGCAGAAGGTAATCACTAGAATGACGTAGCAAACAATGATCCTTTATTTACCCACCCAGTGGTGTGAAAGCTGGCTGTATATGATGGTCACTGTTGATGTAAAACCTGATGTCATGTGTAAAAATGGGAAAAAAGGAGGTTATGAATGGATTTACTTAATGTCTTGAACTTAACAGTAAAATGGATAAAGTAGGAGGCAAGTGGTTGGATACATCTTAGTTGCAAGGGCAGCAACTGCTTACCAGGCTGAGTGGTAGGGGTCTAGAAGAAAAATGAGAAGACAGAGGCTGAGGCAAGACAGAGCAGAGAATGGCATATGAAAAAAGAAAAAGGATAAAGTCAGGTCAGCAAATGGAGAAAGTGAACAGAACATCCAAGAAGATACAAGTGTCTATGAGAACAATGCATTGAGGGGCAAGGACGTGGACACTGGGCAGGAATTGCCATCTTAAGTAGGATAATGATATGCAATGACTAGCAGGTAAAATTAATGAATTTCTCAAAGTCTGTGATATAGATGTGGAAGCTTACACACAAATGAGATAGCAACAGAGGCATCTGACAGTGGGATGTGAGTATCACCAGAGATCTTGGAGGTAAAAAAGCGGAAGAGCTTTGGAAGTTGGCTCAACAGATGGTGAGTGCTGCTTGATAAGAAGTGGACTTTCAGTTTCTGATCATTCCCTGAGAGACTATCAATGCACATATCCACTGGAGCTGAAAAGATAATTTGGAAGGGGGAACTAGATGGATAGTTTTATACCAAACAATGGTGAAACACTTTGTCCGTATCATTCATCAAAAATGCCAAAGCAAATGCTAGGACTGCAGCTTTAGCAGTACTGAAAAAGAAAACACAAGGAGGAAACGAAAATATACAACTGAAAGACCTGGGCAATAAGAGTTTTTGGTATTAATTATTACACACCTGAAGAATCTGTTGCTGCCTTTGCAACTCCTGGCATATCCTTGGTTTAAAATGGAGGTGCACAGGCTAAAGTGGGATAATTTACTGACGTGTAGCCATTTTATGAGAGGAATTTGTGTAATATCAGGCAATAAAGTAGTAAGCAACACAGAGGACATAATACAGAGGTGCTGGCAGCACTAGGAAACCCAAAACAAATATAATGCCTTTAACATGTTATGTTGGATGTCAACTGATTGCAAAGAGCAGAGTTGTTCAAATTGTGGGGGAACTCACCTAACTCAGAGGTGTTTGCAGAATAAATCAGAAGGTTCATCTGGAAGGAATAGTAGGTTCCAACAGAAGGCACCTTTCTTTAAGACTTGTTGTCATGGGTAAGGTGATTCTATATATTATTTGGTTTAGGGGCCCCTAATGTTTTAAAAATGACATACTGGTGAATTTGAATGAGTTAGGAATGATTTTTAAATTTGCCTGAAAAAAAAAGATGGTGTAGAGTTTAGTAGCAAGTTTCAAAACTGAGTTTGACATTTATAGATCTACTATTAAAGAACTTAGAAAGTATAAGAATCCAGTATCGGTTAAGGAGAAGGAGCATATATTCTAATGGTTAGTGTAGAAAATGTCCAGAAGTAAAGGTTGTGGGTTCATTGTCAACAAGTCATGTTAAATGTCTTTATAGTGTTTTTTTTTCAGAGGTAAGTAGTAAGAAATCAACAGGCAAGTTTACACTAACACATTGCATTTCTCTGAAAGGGAATGAGCTAATGACAGGTTTGAAGAGGAATACTGATTGTTGTTTCTTTCGGCTTTTCCCGGTTAGGGGTCGCCACAGCGGAACTCCGGTCCAAACTCCGCAACAAAAATCACTTGCAGATCACTAAAGCCAATAACTCTGCTGGTGAAGCACTATTCTCTTGCTCCATAGCCAAATTATGGAACTCACTCCCACCTACAATTACCTCCGTACCATCATGCACCAACTTCAAAACTTTATTAAAAGTGCACCTAAAAACATGCTGGCTATGCCCTTGCAACTCCCACTCTAATATCATCCACCCTATCCAACTACTACCTTTTTTTCACCTCCACTAACTACCTTGATGATAGCAAGCTCAGATGCTCATAAGCCTAGTACTTATTATACAGCAGGAACTTCTCATTGTTACATTTGTTAATGCCTGTTATGTACTTCACAGATAAAGATTCTAGTTGTCTACTGATGTACTATGTTCTTCATCTGTAAATATGTTGTAAGTAATTGCTATGTTAAATTGTTAATCACTATGTAATCCAATGTAACTACTGTCTGTTTATTTTACTGTGGAGCTTTTCTCCCCGGGCCTCCGCTGAAAATGGATCCACGTCCAGT
Source organism: Protopterus annectens (assembly GCF_019279795.1). Classification (NCBI taxonomy): domain Eukaryota; kingdom Metazoa; phylum Chordata; order Ceratodontiformes; family Protopteridae; genus Protopterus; species Protopterus annectens. The sequence continues at coordinate 897,017,873 of NC_056741.1, read as the reverse complement.
CGGACACTCACGGTCAACAAATTTAAATAAATAAATAAATAATGATTGGTAGTTGATTTTTATGTGCCGAGCTACCAGCCTTGTCGCACAACCTTCAACGAAGGTACGCCCATTCACGCATGTCTCCACGCAGAAGACGCTCTAGCTGAGAATCGAACCGGACAGCATCTTACTGTGAGGCGACAATGCTACCGCAGCACCACCACCACGGGATTGAAAAGGAATACTGGTACAAAATGGTATTCTGGAGGAATCAGTGAAGATAATTAAAACTTGGTATTTTTAGGTAGTAAAGGTGAAAAAATGGATTAACATATTGGCTATAGTATTGGCATGAAAGAAAAGTTAGTAAATACTAGAGTTCAGAGGAAGGAGCAAGTATTATTTTATCAACTACATACTAATGGGGTACACTGATATGTATATAACACATAAGCAGTTTGCTATGGCAATTCATAGAACAAAGAAGAAGAAGGGAAAAAAGAGATAGGCAGACACTATTTCACTTAGATGAATTTTTGTTAATTCTCTAAGATGCGTTAAGGTATAGTGCTGTTGGCATTGTTTCAAAGCTTATGTAATGAACTTGAAATTTGTAACTTCCTCTATGGTTTGATTCACCTGCGTGTTTAAACAATGTTTTATTATATTATTTTGCCTGATGCCTTGCAGATGTTCTACAGTCCTTACCTCACTTTCTAGCTCATATAAAAAGACTGACGTATCCTGGGAATTGAAACCACATTGGCTTTTTGACATGTCACATAGTTTTGACACTTTTGACCTATGTCAATGGGCACAACGTATCAGAGGTATGTATTTTGGTGCAATATGGCAAACAGACTCCCTTTCATGTCATTATCCAGTTTCTTTATTTGTATTTACTTTGTGACATGTCACATAGTTTTGACACTTTTGACCTATGTCAATGGGCACAATGTATCACAGGTATTTATTTCGGTGCAATATGGAAAACAGACTCCCTTTCTTGTCATTATCCAGTTTATTTTCTTTGCAGTGTTTCAAATTTGTGCACTTTTATATACAGATATTAGATACAGACCAGTGCACCTGCTCACCTCAACATTAATTTGAACACAGATTAGTTCTTGCAAATACTATGTTCTATTTCACTGTCCAATAATTTTCTGTTCAAGTTGCATGTTCAACCTGAAAATGGATAAGAGTTGTGAATGTTTGTTTTTCTCTCTCTCTCTCTATTTGATTTTTAAATATTTCTGTTTGGCTGTTGGAGATTTATCAGTTCTCTTTGATAATGGGGCCCTGTTTTGCTAGGGCTGGATTACTGCTATGCAGGTTTATACTGAAGCAGCTAAAAGGAACTGCATGTGTTGTCAGTGTATTTCACAGACTTGTGGATTGCTGCATTGTGGTCACACAAGAATGGACACAAATATTTGAAAGAAATCATCTGTCTCAACCTCAATGCAATTTGGCTGAGAATGGTGATATAGAGGGGCATAGTTGCTACGAGGAGTTTTTGAGCCATTTTGTTTAAAAGCAGTTCTGAACACCAACAAATTGCAAATTTAAGTTGGCAATGAAGGGGATAGAGGTGAGACAACTGCAAAAGGAATATATTAATTGATTTTCTGAAGGAAATCATATGAAAGGCAAGAAGAATACTATAAAAACCCTCAAGAAACTATCTCCAAAAACCCTGTAAACTGAGCAGGACATTTTTGAGATGGCATGGAAAGTTGTAGAAAGCAGATAAGAAGCCTAACTATAGCACCCTGGGCAACAAACACCACCATGAGAGATGGGGCAAAGAGTGAAGATTTTCAGATGTGTTTGCCAGGAGGTTGTTTACTATGGAGATAGAAAAATAGAGAGACCAGCTGTTTATGGAGTAAGCTGGAACTTGGTCTTAAACTACAGAAGTGAAATTATGAATAGTGGCTTTAGTTAACTATTCAGATTTCAGCCTAGTGGAGCAAAGCTGGATATTTATACATCTGAGCTAATGCAACAGTAACAAAGAAATCATCACATTAGTAGTAATATGTTATCTCGTCACATTAGTGGTATGTTATCTCGTCACATTAGTAGTATGTTATCCTTATTTGCTGTATGCTTGCTTCATATGGTAACAAATTTGTTGCAATTTATTTTATAGTTATCTTGTTGCTTATCAGTTATAATGTTTTTTCTTCTTGTAATTAAGATTCGTCAAAATCATAATAAATAAATAAATATATAAATAGATAGACTAAAAAGGGTAGGCAGTAAAGCATATATTATGCCTTATCTCGTTAAAGAACAAGGCAAAGGAAGGTAGAGCCAAAGTGGTAGATATTAGTTTATGATTTAATTTAATGTGGTTGCCAAACTACACAAAGAGGTAAGCAATCATCAGAACATTAAATGCATAGTAACAGAAGGAAGGATCATTTCTAGACCAAACAAAATATTTACAGCCTAGAAAATTCTGGTTGGCATTTCAAGATTGCAAAGCAGCTTAGCATGAGAAGAAATAAAGAAGCAAAGTTTTGTTCATATGAATGGAAGTGGTTGATACCTAGCTTGATCATAAAAGCACTGAGGCAGGGATGGCATTCAGATGGAGAATTTTTCTATGTATTAATTGCAGACTGAAAAATGACCAAAACAGTAAAATAATGATATTGGGGGAGTTTTACGTTAACAGCATGCCAGGAGTTCTGAACTAACAAGGATTAACTTAAGATGAATGATGGTGCAGAGCAAGTTAGTTAAGGATACATTTAGCTTTTGCTTTGCAGAAAGTCACAAGATATCATGAATACTGTAACCTATTCAACTGTCTATTGACCTAGAAGAAGAGCACACAATTATGCTAGTTTGGGTATTTGTGGGCAAAACACAGCCAACTGTTCACAGCCATGTTAGATTAGCAATAAAACATATAAAAGCCTAGATTTCTTAAAAATATATTTGGGCAGCATGAATACTGCAGTGAGGAAATCACTTGTGTTAATGTACATGAATAAAGGTGATTTATATAATATTATAGTACGGTGCCTCAACTAGAATTCAGTTGACCATATATGCTGCATAGATGAGCACAGTACTATTCTGATGAAAGAGAAAACAGGTTCATTTTAATGAGGTAATAATGTTTTCCAAGAAAGTACAGTAGTGTAGGTTGTACTTGGTGTAACAGTAGATGTCCAAATTCTTCATTGCTGCTGTAGCCTTTGGCTATATGGGTCATATCCTGCCCAGGAAATAATGGCTGGGCAGTCTACAAAAGTCTCTGGCTCCCTCCCACACAGTCGCACACAGGCTGATGTGGCCCAAGAACTCCAAGGGAGAAAACAGCTATGTGGGTGTGGATCTCTTCAGGACTTCATTGTCCCCAGGAAAGGACAGACAACACATTCATACTGACTCCAAAAAAGTAGAGGGGTGGAGGGAGGGAGTGTGCAGCTACTGCAGCATTGAAGAATCTGAACATCAGCTGCTATGGTAAATACAACCTACACAACTTACTATGTTTATCATACTCATTGCTGCATTAGCCTATGGCAATATGGGTAGATTATCATAGTTTAGTCATCCTGGTAGGAGGAAATATATGATATAGGAGCATCAGGAATACAGTCCTATCAAAGCCTGTCCTAGACATGCAGTAGGAATCCCATTAATAATGCTTTGTAAAAGTATAAACAAGTTACTAAGTAGGTGCCTCTCAAAAGCTTCTAGAGTCCACCCCTTTCCAGTATGCCATCATAAAAAAGACAAAGCTCTAGTAGAATGTGGCTTGATTCTACCAGAAACTGTATTACTATAGTGGGTATAGCAAAAGAAAAAAAAAAATAACAAGGAACAACCAACAGGTGACTGACTGAAATGACATGGGCCGTCTTTTCTTTGTCCCATCAGTGGAAGTACATGGCTGTTTAGCTTTCCTAGAGGACTAAATACTGACAGTATAGTATCTTAAGTTGTACAGACACATCCAGAGTATAAAGAACCCTTTTGTTCGTTTTATTATTTTTTTCAAAGCAAACTCAAAAACTACTATAGGCATGAATGGTGGATTTGTTATAGAAGTAGCCCTATCTCTAAGGAAAACCAAATAGAGTTCACCTTCCATGAGAACAAGCAACTCGGATACTCTCTTACATGTCAGAGCAGTAAGTACAACAGTCTTCTAAGTAATGAACCAAAAATCAGCCAAAACAGCCTGTTCAAATGAAGAAACATTTCACTTTTCCAGCATAAAGTAAAGATTCCAACAAAGTGCTGCCTGTACACTAGATGGTCTTACAAACCAAGAAGACATTCCTAGAACAGCTTGAGGAACATCTGAGGAGAAAGAGGAGGATCCATTGGCAGATGCACTGAAATGGCTGACAAATATACCTTGCTAAAGGAGTAAGACAGGCCAGATGACAGAAACTCACACAGCTATAAAAGAATTTGTGGTACAGAATCCCAGAATAGACCCTAGTTATTAATGTGGGGCCAACTAGTAAATGATTCCCAATTTGTAACTAAAACCTGCTACTAGTAAATCTAGTAAATCCTTGTCTCCTTTAGTACCTGATGCATGTCCTAAGAAACAAAGTGCCTAAAAGGTACCAAGGAAGAATTATCAAGGCAGTAAGTTGTAAATGTTTCAGAGTGGGATGTATCAAACTTCCCCTCTCTTGTCTGGTTAGATTCAGTCTGTGAGGAAGCTTGTGGTAATTGCCCTTGGCCAGTTACATAAGAAGAGAGAACCACTATCACCTGAGTTAGACGGGAGTCATGTCAATGATCTTTGAATAATCTTTCTGAATCTTTAGAATGACTCTGGATATCAATGGAAAGGATGGAAATGCATACATGAACATTCCTTTCCAAGAGAATGAAAATGTATCTGTTTTTCATGCCTTCCTGCAAGGAGTCCTGGGACAAAGTCTGTCTAATTGTCTCTTTTGAAAGGAGGCAAACAGATTTATGTGAGGTATTCCCCACAACTAGATCAATTCCTGGAAGACCCACTCATTCAGTTTCCATTCATGAGGGTCTGATCTTGCCCTGCTTAGCTTGTCTGCCACTATACATAGCGCTGACAGAATATAAGAAGCTTGAAGAGTTAAATAATGCTTCAGAGTGACCTCCCAAGACAGCTTGCCCAGAGGGTATGATCTGGTGTCACCCCACTAAGAAGATAGGCCAATCATCTAAATTAGGAAATATGTGAATACCATGTAATCTGTAGTGGGCTACTCAGGAGCTAGACATTATACAATCACCATTGGAGTTGTAGATAATCCAAAAGGATAATATAGAGAACTGATAAAGTGACACAGACACAGAATATCTGAGGAAAGCTTTTAACTCTGTGGTAATTGAAATGAGATGAAAAACATCTTTTACATCTAGAGTTACCATGAAACCTAGAAATGGAATAAGAGGTAACAGACTTTATAGGTTCAACATCTCGAACTTTGATACTTTCACAGACAAGTTGAGAAAGGACAGGTCAAAAACTGGTCTTCACAAAGTATTTTTCTTTGACACTAGAAACATTCTGGAATGGAATCTTTCCCCCTCTGACTTTGGGGTACTGGTTCAATAACCCCAAATAAAGCATATGTTGAAGAACCTGAGGAAAAAAATCTGTTTAGTTCAGAGGATGGGGGCATGAATCCAGTGACATTTGTAACCCTCCTGAACTAGTCTCAGATCTCATGTATCTGAAACAATCTCTTGCCTTAATAGAAAATTGAGACCCAGTTTCTGGTTCAGATTTGAAGGGAAGAAGCAGGGACAAGTGAGGTTGTGGGAGGGGTAGAAGAACACTGGCATAGCAATTCTAAAGTAGAAGTTGATCTATGTTCTGAAAGGCTCCCTTGATTCGGTTGTGGGAGGGGTAGAAGAACACTGGCATAGCAATTCTAAAGTAGAAGTTGATCTATGTTCTGAAAGGCTCCCTTGATTCCTTTCAGACCCCCCCCCCCCTTGCCATTTCTTCTTCTTCCTTTCTTTAAAGAACTGGGGGATTTGGAGGACTTAAAAAAGGGAGCTGAAAAATCTTAGTAACACCCTTGTTAACTTTACCTCTTTAATCAAACTATTTGAGAACCTGAGTAGCAGATGGACCAAACAAAGCCTGCCTGTTCAAAGGAGAAATCAAAATCTCAGATTATACTTCTTTGAAAACTTTAGATTACGAAACAGGTTTAAAACAGGTAATAAATGGAATGGTGAATTTCTACACTTTATTTTGTTTTTTCAACTTCTATTTGGATTGCTTCTTCAACTTGAACTAACTTGTGCTTCCCTACTTTCATTAGTAGATTTATACTTTGGAAAGTTTTTAAAGAAAGTATTTCTACCACCTGTTAATGGGATATTCACAGTATGTTTTTTATTAGGTGCCTGAACTCTAAGGAACTCTAGGGAATCTTAGATCTTCCACATAGAGAAGTTTCATCATTATTAGATTACGTATCCCAGGCAAAGTGTCTCATCACAGCAGTAGCAGCTGTAGTTCAGGAAACAGAGCCAGCATAAACATGCACACTCTTCAAAGAATGTTTAGATACTTGAGAAAGAGAAGCAATAATAGGATTCAGAAAGGAGTTGCTTTTGAAGTTAAACTGGCAAAACATGTTTACAAACTGTTCTCACAAGTCAACAAGGACTTCAATATATGTGCCTGACAAGTTAGGATCCTGAAATGCTGGTGATGAAGAAGAGACAACTCTCTCTCTGAACTTGTCAAAGGCTCTACCATGCTTGTCCACAAGTGAAGGGTTAGCATTGCCCAGACCTTTATTAGCGGCTGGAGATGAAGAGATGAAATAGAAATAGAAATAGTTGTTGAATCAGACCTGAGGTGACAAAATAAATATTTGTCAAACTGAGAAACATTATAACTTCTATTTGTCTTTCTGTGCACTGAAGATTGACGCTCAGGGTTGCTGTAGGCAGATAAAAACACATCCTCCAAAGCTGGTATAATAGGAGGAACAGAAGTAGAATTTCCCATATCCATGTATGTCATGTCATTGTACCCCTTCAGAGTATGGAACATCTATTTGCCACAACAAGAATATTTTGTTCATTCTGGGCGCAGTATAAGAAAAAGAAAACTACTCAATAGGAGAATCTGAGGAAACACTCTCTTCGGAATCAGCATCGGGGGCTTGTGAAGATAATGTAGAAGCCTGTCCCTGTCAATATCAGAATCTGCTGAGAAAGCAGCTTCTGAAATTATAGAGCTAAAGTTCAATCCAGCATTACCTTGCTGATCCACAGGATTCGAAGCCTGCAATAAATCCCTGCACTAAGGTAAGTAATTCATCTTTATCAACAGACACTGCAGACTAAGATGAAATATATGTCCAGCTCTTTGCTTCTTTTTCTAAAAACATTCTTAGATGGAGACTTACTAATGGATGGTACTTCAGTTTCGAAAACAGATCTCTTACCCCAGTCACCCAAGGAAGAACCATGTGGAAAAACTCCCATACCGAATGATGAAGGTTCTCCCGTGCCTGGTATGGACACTGGAACAGCCAAAGAGGATATAACTAACCCTCTATGATGATGGAAAAGACTACACCAGAGAGTCCCAGAAAAAACATGAGTGGCCTGAGGAACCAGCAAGGGCCACTGCAGAGCCACCCACCAACAGATGAGGCTTAGCCTGAGCATATAGTACAGGCAAGGGATTTTTAATTTTTCTTTTTTTTTTAGGTACAGCGAAAGAAGGAACTATAGGACTAGTAAGGCAGTCCATGTTCCTGTCTAGGAAGAAGCTTGGCTGGAAGGAGTTGGTCAAAAGGTAAGTTGTGACTGTAGTGTTCGCAATGAGTAGATATAGCCAGCTTTCCCTACAGTCCCTACAATATGAGCAAAGTAAATGCATAAGCAGTACACTTTAGGTTTGCACAATAAAGAAGCGCCCTTTCAATAAAATGTTATTGCCCTAAATAAAAGGCAGGAAAGTTGTCAAGTATGATACACAAGCACAAAACATATATATATATATATATATATTTTTTTTTTTTTAAATAGGTAAAGTCCTGCTATTCACAGCTAAAAAGTACATAGCAGCACATTTTTTCCACAAAACGTGCCCCAGACATCCTTAATAAGCCCCAATACCAAAAATAGCTCATCTAGTTAGAAGCTTCCTCGAAATGGTTAATACAGTAAAAACTAGTATTATTAAAAGACCTGGTATGTATTTCTGTCACAGGATATTAAACCAACATTTGTGGAAGTGTTCTCCAACAGGGAGTAATCTGCCAGAAATGTAAGACTGGAGCTGACCATCAGTCCTATGAAGGTGATCTCTTGAGGGCAGCAAGAAAGTATTGAAGAGAGTCATGCCCAAGCAGATGTTTTCTTTCTTGGAGTTCTCTAGGCGCAGTGGCCTAGGTAAGAGTGTGTGGGAGGGAGCCAGAGACTTTTGGAGATTGGAGACTGGCTGACTGTTATATTCTGGGCAGGATAAAACCCTACTGCAGCAGTGAAAATGCTGAATGCCTAAAGTGTTGCTATTTTATATGATACACAGTTATATACAGTTATGTAAAATGGGTGTCAGGCAGGAATAGGAAGCAGTAGTGATTTATATTCCAAAGTGCAATCACTAGTATATGATTGCTCTCATTTGTTTAAAAGGGTTGAGGTTATGGTATCTCACAGTATTCCCCTTCTCTGATGTACAGCAGTTTTAAGATTAATAAATATAAGTTTCTTTAGTATTGAGAGGACACAGACTTCCACAGCAGCAGGTTCTGTGTGCAGTAGAAGTGTTTAAGCTCTTATGATATTCAGAGTATATATTTATTTTCATTTCTTGTGACTGCACTTCTGAGTGTTGACCATGTATGTTCTTGTAGTTCTGTCATGGAGACATGTAAAAGAATAAATGTAATGAAAACATATAAACAAAATAAGTTCATAGGTTCACAGGAGGTTACTAGGCTAATGGACTTAGGGCCTTTACAAGCCTAGCCATATAAAAATCTGTGTATCCTAACTGACCATAATCAGATGATCATTGTTAGCAGAGCAATTCTATGATCAGCACCAACTGCCCCTGTCCATGAGGGACATAATTGCCACCACTGGGGGGAATTTACAGTTATCCATCCAATTGTTAAGGTTGCACTTAAATAGGGTCATTGAGGAGCTCTGCTTCATGTGAAGTGGGATCTTATTCCAGAGGAGTGGCAATCTCGGGGACCTATATCTGTCTCTCCAACATTTTCTGTTAATGTCATGGGCTAGGTTGAGACCCTGGAGTGAGTGACTCTTGTACCATTTGATTTGCGGATGTGCAGAATTTCAATTAGGGTAGATTCAGACACTGCTCTGTAGGCCAGGCACAGACTGCATCTCAGCAGCCTGTATGATACATGTAGGGCTTTCAGTCCTTTCATGTAAGTCATGTTTTAGAGGCCCTGTTTTCACTTGGTTAGAAACTTCTGTGGTCTTTCCATTTGCTGCAGGTGTCTGGTAAGATATATACAGAAGGCAGTGCTGTACTCACTTAGTGGTCTGATAAGGGCAAGTACAGCGGAGATATAGCCTCCTTAGTCCTGGATGCAATGCCCTTATTTATGAGATGCGCAATATAGAAGGCTTTCCTTAGTACTATGGACACATGGTGATCAAAGTTTAGATTGCTATCAACTTGTGTTCCCAAGTCTCTCACCACAGGGTTTGAGTTTAGATGGGTGCTATCTATATCATAATTAGCAGGGCTACTTCTTTGCCAAAGGGGATAATGAGGCATTTTTTTCTGTTTAGTTTTAGTCTGTGAATTTGGCACAAATCATTTATCTTGAGTTAGCCACTTCTGTAATATGTTTATATCATTGGGGGACTCAGTGATTGCTCCCAGTTTGCAGTTATCTACAAACTTGGTAAGCCACAGCCATCTGCTTTTGTCTGGACCTCAGAGAAATAGATTCCAAATAGTAGAGGACCCAGCACAAATCCTTGTGGTACCCCACTAGTAAATGGTCTACTGGTGGAGGTTGACTGTCCAAGTCTGACAGTGTGCATTCTGTCAGTGAGCCAGTTGGTTACCCATCTAGTGATGTATGTGTTAATCCTCAACTGGGAGAGTTTCTCAATGATCCCTGGGGGGGGGGTTGTGTGAAAAGCCTTGGCTAAATCAAGATAGGTGGTATGTACTGCTTTGCCCTTATCTAGGGCTTTGGTGACATTTTCAAAGAAGTCCACCAGGTTTAGTAAACAAAATCTACCCTTGATGAAACCAAACTAGGTTGGGTCAAGTGTTTGAAGGTTGCCTGTGTCCTTGTTGATAAGGGCCATAATGATTCTTTTCATGGCCTTGCAGATAAGGCAGGTTAGACTTATGGGCTGATAGTTTCCTGGGTCGGCTGATGGACCCCCTTTGTGCAAGGGGATTACTGTTGCTGTTTTCCATTCTGCCAGAACAAAGCCAGTGCTCAGGCTATAGTTAAACAGAGTGCCAAGTGGTTACAGTAAGTCTTGTTTGTTTAGTAAGCAACCTGGAATGTTATCCGGTCCCATAGATGCTGTGTGTTTGGCTTTGGAGAGTGTTTGTATGACCTGTCCTTTTGAGATACTTGGTAGTGGACTGGTGACAGGAATATTTTGGAGTATGGCTGGTGGGGTTGGGGGAGAACTTATTGCTAAATCTGTCAGCTAGCAGGTTGGCAATTTCCACAGGTTCAGTCTGAGTGGTACCATCTACTATAAGCTAAGCACACAGCTGAACATTCCCTTTTAGGTTTTGGATGCAGCAAAAGAATGCCTTATGGTTGTCTTTAGCTAGGGATGCTAATTTAGTCATGGAACTAGCTTTAGAGGACTTTACAAGACATCTGATTTGCTTGAGCAAGCTGTGGGGGGTATTCTTCCTCTGTTGAGTAAGTCCCCTCTTGTTCTTTGATATCAGTTTCTTTTTTTTGTTATATAACTTATTTATACTTACAGTCCTCCAGGGTGGCTTGTTTTTTTATGGGAAGGACATGGTTTTAGTCCTGTTAGGTACAGCTGAGTCAATAAATTTGTTTATGTGGCTATGAAAGACATTTGTGTACTCTTCTGCATAGGAGTCATTGTTGGCTGTGTTAGCAGGGCTTTTGAAACTTTTTATACTATTGCTATAGTTTGCCTTTGAGAAAGTTTTCAGTTTTTTTGCTCCTGTGGGGGTGTCAGGTCTGACCTTTGCTTCAAACAAGACTAATTTATGGTCTGACCTTACCAAGGAGGGCAGCGCACAGGGGGTAGTGCAGTGACCCCCCCCCCCAGCATGTTGGTGAGCACTAGTTCTAGGGCATTTAAGCCCTTTGTGGGGGTGCAGACCAACTGTTCCAGGGCATTTAAATTACAAAAATCCAGGAACCACAAAGCGATCATGTTTTCATTCATCTAAGTTATTCTTGTTCAAACACACCTCGAAAATAGTTCCAAAAACACAAACCACACAGAAAGAAAGCTGGAATCAGAACTTTACTGGTGCATCTGGTACCTCGGCTTATGCCTTCAAGGTTTATTCAGTACACCAAGTTAGCTATAGGTCCCCCACCATAAACCAGAAGAAGCACATCACCTACCAGGACTTGCTAGAGTCACTCAGTATACAGCCAAACACCTCGGTCATGGGAGATTTCAACTATCCTTCCATCGACTGGGTAACTTAGATAAGTGCATCCAGTAACTTGGCTTATGCCTTCAAGGATTATTCAGTATGCCAAGCAGCACATATTTTTATACATCTTGAATTCATTAAATAATTAAGCAATAATACAAGTAATGAAGTGTACATTACCTATTCCCATTTTTATTTAATATACCTGCAGTCAAAACCTCATTATACACGTTAAAGTACCAATATTCACCTACAATATTATTTATAAAAATAGTATATTTAAACTACATATAATGCTTCTAAATATATGGAAAGATTAAAAATATTTTTTAAGGGTAATGCAGAGAACTGGTAATGTAACTCAGAAACAGAGAACCTTAGAAATTTCCTGAAGGATATAGGTATGGGACTATGGAAGCAAGCATCTTTTAGGTCTAGAATTACCGAGTAACTCTTGTGAGGAATGAGAGGTAATGTGTTCTATAAAGTAAACGTTCTGAATATTGGAACTTTTATGTGCAGATTTAGAAATAAAAGATCTAGTGCTGGCTAAGTGGAGGCTTCTTTATTTGGTACCAGAAACATTCAGGAATAGAGGCCTTTTGCCCTTTGACTTAAAGTCACTAGTTCTATGACGCACTGACTGTGTGAAAACCAAAGATCCTAAGGAAAAAAAATTAAGTTTGGCTTGTTGGATGGAAAGTTATTCCCTGAAAGGAGGTTTTTGTATCTAGTGCCATCTGTAACCCCCACCCCACTTTTAGCATGCAAGAGTTCAAAACAATCTTTTGCAAAAGGGGAATGTTGAAAGCCAGTTTTTGCAACAGACTTTTAGAGATATTGGCTGGAGGAGAGGAAAGAGGGTAAGGAATGCTGATGTAGTCATGTTTATCTGTTGGTCTGTCCTGTTTTCTGAAAAGATCCTTTTTTTATTATTGTTACCCTCTGTCCATCTATTTTTTTTTTTTTTTTTGCATTTTGTGTGCCAGAAAATTTGTACTGGGGTATATGAAATATCTTAGAAACCCCCTGAATTAATTTCCCTCTTTCATCATATTGCAAGAAAAAGTATAGTTGCATACGTCCTACTAACCTGTAACAATAAATGTTTGAATTTCACACTGCCTCAGTGATATGTGGGTTTTGTGCCTGCACAAACCCACACTAGCAGCATTCCAGAGCTTAGAATCTCCTCCTCTGACTCTCTGTGATAGGGGGGGATGGCTAAGCCTCTCTCATCAGGCAAAGCCTAAACCCTGTCATGGAAAGTCAGTTATTCAGGCTTTTTGTGTTTTGTAAGATGGACCAAAGAAGATCAGAAACAAGAATTGCCTGAAACCAACCAATTTACAGCTATAAAGCAACAATACAAACAACCAAAACCAACCAACAGCACAACATGGTTGGATGCCATCAAACTATATTACAAAATAAGAGGGATGGTCGTTAGGTGCTGCCACTGAGACAGTATGAAATGTGAACATCTACTGTTAGAGGTAAGAAAGACTTGCACAATTGTACTATGTTTATCATTTACACTGCCTCAGTGGTATACAGGTAGATTTTTTATAAGGTTCCAGGAGGCCCTGAAGAATGGTCCTCACAAAGTCTGCTCTGAAATGTGAGTAAGAATCCAGTCTATAGTGCTTTATAAAGACATGAACAGAGTAACATGATGCTGAGCCTAGGATGCTTCTAGAGTCCACTCCTTTCCAATATGCCACTGAAGATTAAAAGGCTCTAGTGGAATGTGCTTTAACCTTGTCAGGGATAGATTTACCATGGTGGAAGTAATAAAAAAAAAAAACAATAGCAGAGGACAACCAATCAACCAATGAGCAATTGTTTGTTTAGAGTCAGGAAATAAATAAAAAGTTATGTACTCACCATAACGTTCCATCTGAGTAGGTAGCTTCATTTGTCTGCAACCTGTGGGTCTTGGATCCGATATCGGATCCGAGCTGGCAACTTGTTTCAAGCTAATGGATCTGAGCTCCTAGCTCCTCCCCTCACCCATAATCCCCTGCCAACCCTCCATGACCTCAGATCAAGTTTGCCCCTCAATATATATACCCAAAACGGGTATCCAACTAAGATAGATCCGAAGAAGGCCAGGGGGAAGGAGGGGGGGATGGTTGCAGACAAATGAAGCTACCTACTCAGATGGAACATTATGGTGAGTACATAACTTCTTAATCTGAAGTAGGGAGTTCATTTGTCAGCAACCTGTGGGACAGAGTCCCCAGCTACCTGAACCTTGGGTGGCCATCATGGAAGGATATTGAGAAGCACCGCAGAGCCAAAGGATGCTCTCCCTCTAGAAATCATGTCCAGTTTGTAGTGGTTAATAAAGGTATGAGATGAAGCCCAAGTGGCTGCCGAACAAATATCATCCAATGGGACTCTAGACTTGAAGGCCACAGAAGTAGAGATGGAACGAGTGGAATGTGCGTGAACTCCTTCAGGTGCGGGTCTCCCAGAGGCTTGGTACGCCAGTAGGATACATTGAGAAATCCAGCATGATAGAGATACTTTTGATATTGCTTTCCCCAAATTAAATTTGGCAAAGGAAACGAACAGCTGGTCGGATTGTCTATGACCAGCTGTTCTATGAGTATAAAAGCATAGCTGCCTATGAACATCTAATGAGTGCAGCTTGTACTCTCCTTTATTCTGATATTTAGGGAAGAAAACCGGTAAATTTATGGATTGATTTATATTGGTTTCTGATGCTATTTTGGGAAGAAAAGAGGGATTGATCCTGAGGTACACTCTGTCCGGGTGAAAGATCAAATAAGGAGGCTTCACAGAAAGAGCTTGAAGCTCCGAAACTCTTTTTGCAGAAGTGATGGCTACAAGGAATGCTGTTTTCCAGGACAAGAATTTGAGATCTACTGAAGCAGCGGGTTCAAAAGGTGGAGCAGTCAAGGCTTGAAGAACTAGTGAAAGATCCCACGGTGGTACGGCTCCTTTTATAGGGGGTCTAAGCAGGAAGGTGCCTTTGAGAAAGGTTTTACACAACTTGGCCGACATCAAAGGCCCTGTATCATGTCCCACATGGTAATGTGAGATGGCTGCCAATTGCACTTTGACGGTTGAACAACTAGCGCCTTCCTGAAAAAGTTCGGTTAGGAAGTCTAATATGGATGGGAGAGGAGCCGTAAAGGGATCTATATCATGATGCTCTGCCCAGATGGAGAAACGTTTCCATTTACTGTGGTACACTTTCCTGGTGGAGGGCTTATGCGCTGCCACAAGGATGGCTTTGACTGGTGAAGAAATACCGGGAGTCCTAACTAGGATTGGAACTGGAGCAACCAGGCTGTCAGTTTCAGATTGTCCAGGTTTGGGGTTGGTAAGTCCGATGGATGGGAGATTAGATCTGGCCTGGGATCCAGAATCCAAGGAGGATTCACTAGGTGAGACCACAGGTAAGGGAACCAAATTTGCCGAGGCCAGAATGGGGCAATGAGGATCATCCTGCTCCCCAACCGCGAGGCTTTCTGTAAGAGTTGCAGCATCAGGGGTAGAGGAGGATAGGCATAAAGTAGACAGGGTGGCCAAGCATGCACCAGAGCGTCTCTTGGAGTTTCCCCTGGAGGGGGAATCAGAGCGAAGAAATTGCCGCATTTGGTGTTTGAGGGAGATGCAAAAAGATCGCAGCAGGGTTGCCCCCATATTGCGAATATCTGCTTCGCTACTAGTGGGTAGAGAGACCACTCATATGGGGTAAGAAGGGTGCGACTGAGTTTGTCCGCTAGGATGTTGGTCCATCCCGGAATGTGCGTTGCAATCAGAAAGCGGTTGGTGGAGATCGCCCATTCCCACACTCTCATGGCTTCACGGCATAGAGGGTAAGATCTGGTTCCCCCCTGTTTGTTGATGTACCAGACAACCGACATGTTGTCCGACTGAATTGCAATCGTTCCTATGGGGAGGAGATTCTGAAGTGCTTGCAACGCGTACAGCACCGCTCTCATCTCCAGAACGTTGATATGCAGGGAGGTCTCTGTGTCGTTCCACGTGCCTTGGACCGTCCTGCCTGAATAATGCCTCCCCCCACCCGAGGTGGGAGGCGTCCGTGGTCACCGTGGCAAGAGGGGGAGAGGTGCAGAAGGGATGTCCCGTATGGAAGTCCGAAGCTTGGAGCCACCATAAAAGAGCCCTCCTGCAAGCCTTGCTGATAGCAATGTGGTGGTGAAGAGGAAGAGACAGAAAGGACCATTGCACTAGAAGGGTCCATTGCAGTACCTGCATGCTCAGATGGGCGCATGGAAGGAGCATAATCGCTGCCACCATGGAGCCTAGTACCCTCAGGACCAATTCTGCTGGTGGGGTCTCTGATTGGAGGATAACCCGCACAGGGAGTTGCAAATTCCGAATTCTCTCCGACGTTAGAAAGGCTCATAGCTCTCTGGTGTCTATTCTGACTCCTATGAAATCTATGACTTGTGTTGGGGCCAGAAGGGATTTGTCGGCATTGATGGTGATGCCTAACTGTGGGGCTAGGCGGAGAAAGAAATCTCTGGCTGAGCAAAGTAGATGCCTTGTTGGGGCGGTCAGGAGCCAGTCGTCCAGGTACGGAAAGACCTGTATTCCCTGGAGTCTCTGTGCCGCAATCACTGCTAATACCTTGGTGAACACCCTAGGGGCTGTGGTGAGGCCAAAGGGAAGGACCCTGAACTGGTAGTGACTGGCTCCCAGCCAGAAGCGGAGGAACCTCCTGGATCGTCTGTCCATTAGAATGTGGTAGTACGCATCCTTGAGGTCTATAGAGCACATCCAATAGTTCTCCCTTAGAAGGGGGAGAATAGATTGAAGAGTGACCATTCGGAATTTTTCCTTGGTTACTGACAGGTTCAAGTGGGAAAGGTCTAGAATCGGTCTCAAGTCCCCCATCTTTTTTGGCACCAAAAAGAACATGGAGTAGAACCCTAATCCTAGCTGGTCTTGGGGGACGGTCTGGATGGCTCTTTTTCTTAGCAGCTGCTGAATTTCTGCGGCTGCGGCCTCCCTCTGATCGGGTGGTACATCGGGGAGGTTTTTGAATTTGGGGACATGGAGTAATGGTATTTTGTACCCTCTGGATATAATGCGAAGCACCCAGTGGTCTGTCATGATGGACTCCCATGCCGCTTGGTGCTCCGAGAAGCGCCCCCGACTGCCTCCAGAGTGGAGCAGCCAGGCAACTCTTCAGGGCTGCTGCGTGGGCCATTCAGAGAAAGGTTCTCTGGACCCAAAATTTCTCAGAGCCCCTCTGCCCCTGGGGCGGCGTCCTCCCTGTCCTCCCCTGCCATGGAAGGACTGGTTGTCCGGAGCGGGTTGGGAATGTTGCGATTTCCTGAACCACATCTTCTTCTGACCCTTTTGTTTCCTCGAAAAGGACCGCTGGGGAGCAGAGAAGCGGACTCCGATGGCAGACAATGTCTTCCCGTCTTTCTCGCTCTGGACAAGTGTCTTGCGAACCGTTTTGCCAAACAGGGCAGAACCATCGAAAGGGGCATTCGCAAAAGATGCTTTAAAAGGCTCCACAAAGTCACAATGACGGAGCCAGGCCTGACGTCTCATGACTAGGCCTGATCCACTAGCCCTAGCGGCTCCCTTGGTGACGTGGGACAATAGCCGCATAGAGGTATTTGAAATTGATCTCAGAGTGGCCATTCGGGTGGAGTACAATTGCTTGTCCTCAGCCGACATGGACTCAGGAGGGGAGGCAGCGTATTCTTTGATAAGATCCCGCTGCATCCTGATGACATGTGCCATATCATTCAGAGACCTTACAGAGAAGGTCACTGAACTAAAAACTCACTTCCCTAAGTGGTCCATCGAGCGGGACTCCTTGCTCGGAGGATGGACTGAGGGGCTCTCCTGAGCTAGCTCCCTCTTCGTGGCTGCCACCGTCAACATGGCATCTATGGGGGGCCCTTGCTCCAGTGCGATCGGTCTGAGGGGGGCTTAGTATTCTGTCCGGGCGTTTTGGTATTGGCTCCATGGTGTCCGGATCCTTCCACGCCCTGGTGGCAATGAGGTCCACCAAGGGGTCGGCCGGAGGGGACACCCAAGAGGCAGACAGGCCTGCTTCGAATGCCTCCAGAAACATGGACTCGTCGGGGGAAGACTTGGGGGCAGACCACCCACTTCTGATCCTCAGCATCTCCGTGATGTCTCCAAAGGAGACATCCTCAGGGGGTGATCTTGGGGAGCCTTCCCCATCCTCCAAGTCCGTGTCCTCAGTTAAGGACTCATGGGAGTCCACGTGCCTCCTCTTGCACTTATCCTTGTGGGGCACTTCCTTGGGAGGGCTGTCCGAGGAGGCCTCGCCAGCAACATCCTGTTCCAATGGAACCATCTGGGACATTGAAGCAGGCTGTCCTTTTGGCCGGGTGATGGAAGCCTGGCCCAGCAGAGAGGGAGTGCAGGGAGGAGCCGAGACAAGGACCGGGAGTCCGGATGCTCTCAACAGAGCCCTCTCCACAACATCGAAGGCCGAGGGGGAACCAATCTCTCTGGGCTCCGAGAATCGGCTCCCACTCGGATCCGATGAAGGGATCGGAACTGGTGCTGAGACCATCGGATCCGAAGGGCCAGTGCGCTCCGACCTGGACGGAGCTGAAGGCACACTGAATACCTCGGATCCGAAGCTTGGGCCACGGCTCCGAGAGGTCGGATCCAACAAGCTCAAGGGCAGGGTCGAATCCGAAGTACCAAGTACTGTCGGTGCCGACCCACCCCCGGCTCCAACGCTGCTCGGCTCCGAACGCTCCGAACCTGGATAGCGGGTTGGAGAAGGAGCAATAGGATGGAATAAAGGTGTCGAGCTCCCCCCCGAAGGGGGGGGAGGAAAGAGCACTCCCATCTGCAGCTGGGCCTGGATGAACCTTCGCATCATCCGGTCCAAGTCTGCATCGGACATACTGAAGGTTGATCTCGAAGAGGTCACCGAGGCAGGCCTGGAGTGCCGCCTCGATGACCTCGACGGAGATCGGGCCTCCTCCTCCTTGGGCCCCGGGGAGAAACAAGGGGATCGGAGCCGAGGAGGAGGAGACGTAGAAGCAGTGGAGGGAGAAGCCCGCTTAGCTGGCAGGGCCGAAACGGAGGTCTCGGCCCGCCGCTTGTGGTGCTTCTCCCTCCGTTTCTCCCTCCTGGCCTCCCTGTTCTCCAGCACTTTAGCGGGAGTTTGAGTCCCGGCCGGAGGAAGGGGGGCAGGAATGGCAGCAACCACAGCCTGTGGTGGAGCCACGGGAGCAGCGGAGGCCGGAGCTGAGTCCGGGGGTAAAAGTCCTGCCAAGACCAGCTTCGACCTCCGCTCTTTCAGTGCCCTGGGGTTGAACGCTGCACAAATGGTACAGCCTGAGGTGAGGTGTTCAACCCCAAGGCACAGCACCAGTGTGGCCATCAGCCGGGGAGAGCTTATGGCCACACTCGGTACATTTAGAAAAAATGGCTTTTGGGGCCTCAGCCATACTTAAAGAAAAAAGGTAATGTTACACACACACACAGGCCTCAAAACACAACACACCTTCTAACGACAGCGAAGGGAGGGAAAAAAAAAACTACTTAAAGAAAATATTTTTACTTTTTAATGGGAACCTAACACTTACACACTTTATTTTGTGAAAAAAAGAAGAAATTTGACAGAAAATTTAAACTTAACTGCCAGTGACTAGACGAGCTCTCAGGAATCCAGCTATCCACAAGCACGGCAAACTAGATCTGAGGTCATGGAGGGTTGGCAAGGGATTATGGGTGAGGGGAGGAGCTAGGAGCTCAGATCCATTAGCTTGAAACAAGTTGCCGGCTCGGATCCGATATTGGATCCAAGACCCACAGGTTGCTGACAAATGAACTCCCTACTTCAGATCAGCTGTTCAGCTTTTCTGAAGTGCATAGTTCTGGCAAGGTAGTACCTGAGCTGCCTTTGCAAATCCAAGATATGCAGAATCTTATCCCCATTGTTTTCAGGTGCTAGAAAGAAAACTGGGAGATTGATGGCTTGGTTCACAGCAAATTTATAAACAACTTTTGGCAAGAAAAAAAGGATTGTGTGTAGAGCAACCATAATCAGATAAAGATGGCCCAGCATGAGAGCTTGTGGCTCAGAGACTCACCTTCCAGAAGTCAGAGCATTAAGTAAAACAGTTTTCCAAGTGATGAACCTCAAATCAGTCTGAAATTCAGGTCCAAAAGGAGATAAGGTCAATTTTTCAAGAGCAAAGTTGAGATCCCAAAGAAGAGAAATTCATTTTCGAGGGGGTTTCAACTGCAACACTCTTTTCATAAACTTTCTGACTACAAAAAGAGACAAAAGAGGAGGATCCATGGGCTGACAAGCTGAGATGGCTCCAAGATGCACCTTGATAGATGCATAAGATAAGCCATCATTGAATAGCTCATACAAATACACACAATATCAGGTCCTCTGATGTCAGTTAGGCACCACTCAAAAAACTGTTACACTGGTAAGCATAAACTTTTCTTGTTTCCATCAATACCTGCTGCACATCCTCATGGAGTAAGTGCCTCAAAGGTATCAAGATAGAATTATCTAGGCTGACAGTAGCAATTTCTCTAAGTTGGGGAGCACCAAGCACTCCTGACACTGTGTGAGCCGATCCAATTCCATTAAAAGGGAGAGGCAACTTTGCCTTGGCAGAAAGGTGATCACCACAATGATCTTTACTAATTCTTTCTGAATCTTCAGAAGTACCTTGGGTATTGGTGAAAAGGGTGAAAATGCATAAAGGAACATTCCCATCCAAGAGAATAAGAATGCTTTTGTCCTCCAAGGATAGCTGCAAGGATATCTTGAACAGAATTTTTCCAACTCTCTCTTTTGATATGAGGTGAACAGATATATTTGAAGTGTTCCAGACATCTGGACTGAGTCCAGGCAGACCTCTACCCAGAGTTTCCACATGAGATGTTCTGGCTAGGATCTGCTTAGTCTGTCTGCTTCTATGTTTTGCCCTGATGGGATGCATGAGGCCTGAAGCATCATAGAATGCTATAAGGCTAGCTCTCAGGCCATCAATGCTGACTGACAAAGAGGCTATGACCTTGGCTTGTACTCCCTTGCTTGTTGAGGTGCCACATGACTGTGGTGTCATCTGTTACCAATAAAAGTGGACATGAAGATCATAACTGCTGAAACTTTTAAAGAACTGAATCGCTATTATTTCATTGATGCTTATGTGCTTTGTAGCAACCAAAGTATTCCAGTCACCTTGTACTTGAACTCCCCTGTGCGCTGTTCCCCATGCAAAATTGGATGAGTCCGCCTGGACAGACTGAACTGGGGTCTGGAGGGAGAAGGGTAGATCTGGATTGAGAGACATCTGATCTGTCTACCACTGTAACTATTATTTCACAAAATCCACACCTGTTACCTGGAATTCCGAGGTAAGCAGGTGCTGGGTCAAACACTTTTTAAGTGCCACTAAGTTTTTCTCATGTCGATTCTAACCCGTGGTGTCATGAGGATCACTGATGCTATGAGGCCTAGAATTTTAAGAAACTCTCTTATGGAGGCAACTTCCTGCAATAAGAAATCCCTGAAATTGTTGTGAACAGTTAGGACTATGTAATCTGGTAAGAAGGCTATACTTTCTTCTGTGTCCATTATAAACCCCCAGGAAGATAATTATTTTTGAGGGTGTGAGACAGAACATTTGTGGGTTCAATTTGAAGATGGGAGTAATTGGCATGTGATATACATCCTTCAGATGTAAAGTTACCAAGAAATAAGAAGGGGTAGGACCATCTGTAGAGTCAATATTTTGAATTTGGGTACTTTTGGAAAGTTATTTAGGCATGCCAGATCTAACACTGGTCTCCATGATAGCTCATTTTTGGATGCCAAAAAATATTCTGTTTTGAAATCCTTTTCATTTTGTGGTGCAGTAGCTGGTTTTATAACCCCTGCTTGCCACTTGTGAAGGAGTACCAGAGAGAATAGATGTGTCTGGTCTGAATGATGAGGGGGGATTGCCCTGAAGGGAAGTGAATTTTCTGTCCACTGCCAAGAGTATCCTCACTGAATTGTTCTCAGTTCCCACTGGTCTGAGACTGTTTGTGGCCAGGCTGCTGGGTTGAGCTAAAGCTTGGTGGAATGTGAAAGTGGAGGAGGGATGGTATGCACTGAGTCTTGGCATAGCTTTTCTTTTTCAGGACAAAGATTTTTTTTTGGGGAAAGGAACCATTTTTATTTGGTTTGGAAGCATTATCTTCCTGTCATTTCCTTTTGGTATCCTGAATCTTGTTAGCTGGAATTGTTTGCTCTGCCCTTTAAAGTTGGATGCCTTGCTGGGGGAGAACAAGGAAACATGAAACATTCCAGATATCCCATGGATCATTTTAACTCTGCCATCCCACTGTTTGAGAATTTGGGTAAAGTAGGACCAAAATAAATTCAGAACTTAAAGGAGCATTCAGAATTGCATTTTTTTACATCTCCAGAGAAAACCTTCTCAATTGTACAGAAGTGGCTGCATTTCTAGAAATAGTGTTCTCCACTTCCAAGATACTCCTCAAAGCACGTATTGAAACTCAAGTCAGATTCTCATTCATATAACATTTCTGTTCAGCAGGCAAAGATATAGCAAAGTCATGTAAGCTATAGTACATTGCAAAATAAATTTCCATATGAAGCCCTGATAATTTAAAATTCTAACGACTAAATTACTAGACTGAGCTAACTTTTCCCCCTGAGATTGTAACCACTTGCCAATTTTATTTGGTGGTGTAGGGTTAACAGAAGCCAGAGCTCTTTTGTTGGAGATGGCAACTATAGAAATCACAGCTGGGTTGGCTGATGATAGAGCAAAGAGAGCTACAAGATCAGGGTACACCTTGTATTTCTTCATAGCCTTTTTAGGAACTAATTCACTACCTGGAGGATTTTATTTGCACTTTTATAGATATCTTCTAAAGCCAGTACCAGAGAAGGAACAGCCAAGACATTTGGAATCTCATCCTCAATAAGATTATAAATTCTGCCGAGCTTTGGCGTAGATCCAGATTCTTTTGAGGTTCACTACTGTCTGCATCAGAGTCCCCATCAAAATCTGCAGTGTTAGACTGATTTCTAGAGAAGATAGACCCATAGTCATTCTGAATAGGATCATAGCCTCTGAGATTAGCTGACTGTAAAACACTCTTAGCTAAGGAAGCCACACCAGCCTTGTACATGGTAATAACCGTATTGTTTGTTGTGTGTTGAAGTTTCTGTTTCTTCTTACTATGAACTACACTAGAGGACAAAATATCTGAGGATAGAGAATTATGTCTGGTGATGTGTCTCTGATTCCCAGATCTCTAATGCACCTAAAGGGTTTGGTTGCCCCATACCTGAACCCGGTACTGGAACAGTCCCAAAAGTTGTGTCCAGCCCCCTTACCATAGAGGGCTGCAGGCTCATATCAGAGGGTAACAGAGGGAAAGGGTAACTAGTCTGTGAGCCGGTTTAAGCCAAAAACAGATTCATAAACTCTAGACTGAGGCATGTTTTTGTTGACCCTTGTCTTTTTAGGTGCAACTGTATTTGATGGGAGGGTAGCTCTATCAGGATCCATCAAGTCAGAGGAAAAACACCAGGCAGATGTGATTTTCATTTGGCTGCAAACTATATTTGCAGATGGCACTCCAGTTTCAAGATATTTACATAATTATAAATAGTATGCATGTCTGCATATGTAATAGACAAATACATGCAAATATCTGTGAAGCAGTGCTGGTTAGACACCAGCTATTATTGCTAAGTTTTTTAGGAATTGTGTATATTCTCATTTGATACATTGAAGTCCCATGTAAAAGTTAGTAATGTAATTATGAACATATGCTCATAATAACATTCATAATATTTCTAGGAAAAAATCATAGTTTTTGCATTTCCAAGTATCCCACTCATCTGAGGAGCCATTCATGACTTCTCTGTGAATCAGCATTTCACATGCTCAGTTACTAATCTACCCAAATGCACAATGCCAGAGATATGTACAAAAATAAGATACTTATGCTAATATGCATATTTCACTACTGATTAAGTTTGAATATCTGCTGAGGAATAATATTCATACAGCTGGTATCACCGACAACTTTTGCAGCATTATGTAAGCTCTCATTTGATACCATGAAGTACCATCTGATCACCTTTTCTACAAGTTAATGTAATTGACATATGCCATACATTTATAATATTTCCAGTTAAAAATCATAATTTTGGTGTTACCAAGTACCCCACTCATCTGAGGAGCCATTCAAATATGAAAGATACGTTTTTTCATGATCACTGTAAACTTCTATGAGAATTGTATACATGACACTATTTGGCATATTCTGAATGGTATAGCATTCAGACTAAGAGAGTGTCACAGTGTATCATACAGTCTGCACAGCTTGTTCTAATGTAATGGAATTTTCCAGGAGTTTTATAGGAGGGCTCTGTCCAGGTTCAGAGTGTATATACATGCAATAACAAACAGTTTAATTCCATGCATTTACCACAACAGGATTACTGCGAAGACTATGACAGGCATACAGCAAGATAAGATCCAGCTGCCATGTGACCCTGAATATTATAAAGTGAGTATCACAACATGAGTGAATACATTAACACAATACAGTAGTTTGGTACAGACAGCATTTATATGAATACAGATCTGAAGGATACCAGGCTGCAGCTACTGATGTCTCCTCCAAAGTGGTATTTATAGATACAGACTCCAAACAGCAGCGTCTGGGGTTTGGATCCAGGTAAAGGTTTTTCAGGTATTGTAACTCAGGGGTTAAAGCACTGATCTTGTTAACTGGGGTTGTGAGTTCAAATCTCATCAGGCCCTCATTTTGTACTTTATTTGGGCCAACATCTTTGCCTGATAACCTAGTAACTACCTATGGATGTTTGTATCATTTTCTGATACCCATGTTATCCTACTTAGAGGCACATGCCAATGGGATGTTATTTCAGCAAGCATCAGACACAAGGCCAATTATCAGTCCTAGACAGGACACCAATCAATTGCAAGGCACACACACACACACACACACACACACACACACACACACACACACACACACACACACACACACACACACACACACACACACACACACACACACAATGTTTCTTCTTTCTTCTGTACACATACCTGTTTGCAGTTTATAGGGCAACTGGTTCATCAATCACTATGTGTCTGAAATATAGAAAGAAGAAGGGAACTGGTGAAAACCATGACGACAGAGGAAGGTTATGGAGACTACACAAAGAGAAGGCACCCCATCCAGGAAAATAGCCAGACAATGAATAATTGACAATATATTCACTTACCTGTAATTATAGGTTCATAGGTTCTATGAGATTACTAAGGTAATGGCTCAAGAGCTCTTAAGAGCCTAGCCAGTGTTACCTGGATTTTCCCATATTTTTGATACTTAGGGGTGAGAAAATAGCTTAGGTTTGTGTTTATGCCTTTGGGTATTTTATAGACTGCCCCTGTCCATAAGGAACACTGGTGCCACCCCGGTAATGAATTCATGATTCCCCATTCACTGATCCAAATTGCATTTGAAGAGGGTCAGGGAATGGCTCTGCTTTACGTAAATAGATAGCCTGTTCAAAAGAAGGGATGATCTTTGATACATGTATCTGTCCTCCCAGCATGTTTTGTTCATGTCAAAGCCCAAGTTTAGGGCCTTAGATCAGGTAGTTCTTGTGCTGTTTGTTTTGCAAATGTGTAAAAGTTCCATCAGTACCAGATTTAAGAATGCCTTGTAGGTTAGACATAGACCACCTCTTAATAGTCGGTAGGAGACACAGAAAAAAATATTTTTGGTGATCCTCATAGGACATGTTGTTTACACCCTATAATTTTTTTAAGGAACCTCTGAGACCACTCCAGTTGTTGCAAGTGCCTGTTCAGGTACATGCTGAAAGGTGCATTATAATCCATTATTGGTTGAATGAAGGCCAAGTATAGTTGAACTATAACCTCCTTGTATCTGGATGCCATGTCCTTACTTATAAGTTGTGCCACACAGGATTTCTTCATCATCATGGGCACGTGATGGTCAAAGCTCAGGTTACTATCTATCTGTTTACCTAGATGTTTCACTACTGGGTCCACTCTTAGCGGTGTGCTATTAATGTTGCAATTTGCAGGGGTATTCAACTTCCCAAAGTGTATAATTATGCACTTTTTTGCATTCAGTTTTACACCATTCCTGTGGCACCAATTATTTGTCTGAGTCAGACATTTCAGAAGGACATCTGCATCACTGGGGGATTCAGTGATTGCCCCCATCTTGCAGTCATCTGTAAACTTGGTCAGCCAAAAGCCATCTACATTAGCCTTGACTTCAGAGAAGTATATACTGAATAGGAGATGTCCCAGCATTGAGCTCTGTGGTACATAGTTAGTAAATGGCCTCTTGCTGGATCTGGATTTCCCCCGCACTAACAACATGTATCCTGTCCATGAACCAAGTGGCTATCCATATGGTGATGTAGGGATATATGCCCAATTTATTGGAATGTTTGAAGAGTTCTTATGTCATTGTTTATCAGGCCTATGATTATTCTTTCCATTGCCTTGCATATGAGACTAGGCAGACGTATGGGTCTGTACTTTGTCTATTTATGGTCCCCCTCTATGTAGAGGGATGACTTTTACTGTCCTCCACTCCCCAGGGAGGATGCCTGTCTGGAGGCTGTGGTTAAATAGAGATCCTAATGGGCCTGATGGATCATGTTGAAGCTATTTAAAAGGTATCCAGGGATATTGTTGGGACTTATTAAGGTAATGTTTTTACCTTTAGAGAGTGCAGTGATGACCTGTGATAAATGGTAGAGGAATGGTGGATGATATTTCTTGGGGGGGGGGGGGTAACCAGAGGTGATAGGGGATGAAATTTGAGCTGAATTTATCAGTCAGTAGTTGTGCTCTATCTTCTGGCTGGGTATAGGTGGTGCCATCTACAACTAACTCTGCACATTGTTGAGTGTTACCCTTAAGACTATGGGCATAACTGAAAACATACCTTATGGTTATCCTTTGCTTGGGAAGCTATTTTTGTCTCAAAGTTGGCTTTTGAAGACAAAACGTGTCCCCTAATTTGCTTGCTTAAACTAATGAGGGTGTTTTTGCTTTGTTGTGCATGTCCTCCTACTTTTGGACAGGATTTTCATTCTTTTGTTATATAACCTATTATATCAGGGGTCCACCATGGTGGTGTGTTTTTGCAGTTTAACCTAGGTTTACTTTAGTCTGGTACTGCTGTTTCTGTGCAGCTGTTTATATGGTTGTACAATGCTTTTGTACACACCTCTGCATAGGCCTTCACATTTTCTGGGTTTGGGGGAGCTTGGGAATTAGCTATGTTGCTGCTTAATAGGAAGTAGTTAGCCTTAGAAAAGTTCTTAAAGGTTCTGGGGTTAGACAGGAGTTCTAGTAATATATTTATTGCAAAGGAGAATGCTTTGTGATCCGATCTAAACAGCAAGGTGCAATGCTCCCCCATGTTTGTGAGTACCAGGTCTAGGATATTTGTACCCCTAGCGGGAGTGCAGATTAGGTGCTCTGGGGTATTTGCATTAACAAAGTCTAGAAATCTTTGAGCCTGCATATTAGTGGTCATGCAAGCTTCTCAGTTAATGGAGGGGTGGTTGAAATCACCCATGAGTATGGTATTGGGTTGAATGGTAAGAGATTATAGTACATTCAAATATGAGGTATGTTATTTTCTGGGTCATGGTGGGGGACCTGTAGCTAGCAAGGATATGGTAAGGGATTTTATCCACAGTTAGTTGGACATGGAGTAGCACAAGTCTGTCATATTGTTTGACCAGTCTTGAGGTGTGCGTATCTTTTATGTAATTTGATACACCTCCACCTTTTGTCCTTTCATGTGCAGTGGGTGGTCTGAATGTGTGGAATGCATTATAACCTTGCACTGCCAGAATGCTTTCCACAGCTTATAGGTTCACAGGTTCATAGGTAGGTACTAGGCTATCTGCTTGAAGGCATTTATAAGCCTAGCCAGAATGTGTTGGCTTTCGCCACCCCATTAGATTAGTTCCCTGTGCCTCTGTCCAGCAGAGCCACTGAAATGATTCCCGGGGTAAACTTTCTGTTTCCCATCCACTCGTCAAGGTTTCTCTTGAAGAGTGTTAGCGAGGAGCTCTGCCTAATGTAGATTGGAATCTTGTTCCAAAGCATGGCAAGTCTCTGTGACAGGAATCTAGCCCTCCAGCATGTCCTATTTATTGTTGTGGTGAGGTTTTGATCTCTAGACCGTGTGGTTCGAGGGGATAAGCTTTTCTTTAGGTGGAGCATGTCCATCAGTTCTGGGTTGGACATGGCCTTGTATGTCAGGCAGAGATCACCTCCAAGTAGGCAGTATGCAACCATACCAGAACCCTGTTTCAGTAACTGGACAGACATTTGCATTTTCCAGGTTGAGAAGTACTTTCAGGGAATGTGTTTTTTTTTTTTGTCAAGACTCCTAGCATTGAGCAGTAATGCATTTAGCTTATCATGAGTAGATTTTGTTTTGCTGGAGGGTTTATCTGTTTGGCAATGGCTAAAAAAGGCACTATGGGGGGATAATGATTTGGCCAATATTCAAAAGCCAATTGACAATTATTTATGCAAGACACTATAAACGATCTCCATTTTGCTGCAAATTACATTTGTAGATGCCACTCCATTTCTGAGATATTTGTGTAATTTTGAATGGTACGCATATTTATAGATTTAACTGAAAATAAATGTAAATATCAGCCATGCGGTGTTAGTTAGACAGCAACAAACAGTGCAATGTTTTTTCAGCATTATATATACTTTCATTTGATACAATGGAGTACCATATAAACACCTACTGGTTCAGTTTATTAATATTATTCTGAAAATATACCATCAATTCATAATATTTCAAGGAAAAAAATGCATACTTGTTGTATTACCAAAGCCTTATTGGTATAAGGACCCGCTCAAGACTTGGCATGTGAACTATTGAATCACAACTTGTCCAAGTGCACAATGACATTTTAGAACTCAACAACTATATATATATATATATATATATATATATATATATAAATATATATATATATATATATATATATATATATATATATACACACACACACACACACACACACACACCTCTACACTCATACTGCTGTGGTACTTGGGACTGAGTGACAGCCCTGCCTGCAATGGGTATGCACACCCACTGCACTGAAACATAGTCTCTGTGGGGATACCCAGTATTGACACTGTACATCTCTGCTGTTCTTCATTACAGATCAAACCATGCAGACAGACAGACAATGTACAGGAAAGGGCAGAGAAAAGTCAACATCTCCACTCATGCTGCTATATCATGTGAGATTGAGTGATGGCTGCACCACACAAACAGATAGACAAACAGACGTATATACAATGTAGGGGAAGGGCAGAGCAAAGGACACCTCTCCACTTTTGTTGAGATGGCACGTTGGACAGAGTAATGGCCTCACCTGCCATGGCATGCACACCCACTGCACACAGACAGAGTCTCCCTGGGGTACACAGTGTTCATGCTGTGTAGCTCTGCTGTTCTCTGTTACAGGTCACACCACACAGGCAGACAGACAGACAATGTACCAGGGAAGGAAAGAACAAAGGACACCTCTCCACTTATTCTGTGATGGTATATGAGAGTGCACACCCACTGCACTAAGACAGAGTCTCCCTGGGGATACCAGGTGGCAGTATGGTGCATCTCTGCAGTTCTGTGCTGTGTTACCAGTCACATACAAGGACAGAGACATGTGAACATTTAAAGGATGTTACATGGTCATTGGGTCAGTGGAGGCAGCAGTACAATGTAGTTTTGACACGCGGATGGGGCACATATGATCATTGGACTAGTGGATGCAGCAGTCCGATGTGGGTTACTCTGCAGTAGGGATGCATGGGTCACACATTGCTATGCATGGGTCAAGCGGTGTACTGCATGCATAAGCTGAAAAAAAAATGCCAGTAGAAAATGTGAAGAAATCATGAATACCCTTGTTTACAGTTCTCTTGCTGATGATGAACATGTCATCCTATTAGTTTCATTCATTTGCTTTAGTCTACATAGTCTTCTGCCATAGCTGTAGATGTACATGGCCATTAGTGCTACTGTTATGTATTTTGTAGCAATTGTTTGCTTTGGTCCAAGTAGACTTCTGCCATACCTGTAGAAGTATATAGCCATTCATGATTCTCTTATGTTATTTGTCATCACGCCTTTTTTTAATATTACTGTATATTTTCATCTGTGTGTGAGAACTCCTAATTTCATTAGGACTGCAGTAATTATGGTGACTCCCCTTACTCTGCATAGTCGTGGTGTGATGCATATCATTTGTGACACAAGTTTACACCACATTTTAAGCATCCCTGTCATAGCTCTGTGCATTTCTTCTGTATTAGACAGCAATGGCATCTGCTTTTCTGTATTTTTATTGAAAAATGTGGTTACCTTTGCAGTGGCATGTTCAGCCCTCTACTTGGTGGATTTTATTTTATTGTATATCAGAGATACACACAGTTGCAAAGCAAGCATTAGTGTTGACAACTGTTAACAGAAATCAATTTGTGTCCATTGGCAAAGGTTACCATACCTCAAATACACCTAGTGATTGCAATTGTCTTGGAACAGAAGGAATTCATTAGCAACAGCCACATCCCACAGTAAACAGAAGAAATATACCCACCACTTCAAAACTCTTCTTCTATTAGTATACTGTGCACGTAGCTGTTCTACCACATTGACCCCATTCATGAAATTGTTATAGTGTGGCAAGAATGATGCACATGGACTCTGAACATGTGTATCATCTCTCAACCTTCTGTGCAGAGCTTCTGTGGATCTGTGTTACATGATAGCAGAAAGACCACTGATTTGTGTTTCCATGCTGTAGCAAGCAAGTGTCCACTCTGCAACTGAATAATATCTCCTCTCTTCAGCTTCCTTGTGGACATGGTGCTTAATCACATGGTCACCTTGCATGATTTGTGCACAGAATCCTAAATCAGTAAAGTTCATGCTGCAGTAATGTTTTTGCAAAGCCTACTGATGTAAAGAAATTGTCAAATATACATGGTGATGTTTAGCACGCAAAGCTTTTTTGACATCCATCACCTCACAGTGTGCAAATGCAACCTCAGGTGCCCCTTCTTTGCTTCTGGTGTAAACTTGCAAGTTACTGAACTACCTATTGTGATCAGCCATAACCAATACCTTAATATAGTACTTCTGGGGCTTGGCTGGCATGTACTGGCAGAATCCCACATGATCTCGAAATGCCAACATAGCATCATTAACACAAATCTGCCTATGAAGGTTGTAATGGATTTTGAAAACCTCTAGTGAGACATTCATTACAGGCCATATATGATGTAATTGACACGCTGTGGCAGACCCCTTGGTGGGTTGGGTACACTATCACTAAGATGAAAGTACTGATTCATTTTTTCAGATCTTACACATGGTGTGACCTTTGCAATGGGGTAATTCCTGTACAAAGGGTGTGTTTCTCAGTACTTTCTGCACTCAGGAAACACACCAAGCTCACATAAATCCACATACCAAGGAAAGCTTTAATGCCATAAGCCTTGACAGGGGTCTACCGTAGGTCCTACTCAGCCTGCTGACACTGCAAACTATACCAGTTAGTATCCACTGCAATGAGTTGATACAGTGATGTGGGAAACATGGGATTGAAGAAAGCAGGGTCATTTTGATTGGGACTTTAGTGTACTTGCTGGGCCAACCAGTCTGTCAATGTCTGGGGCATGTACATAATGCAGTGTACTCTCCCACAATAGTGTGGGATTGCCACCTATAGATCTATTTGAAATGTTACTGTTATGGGGTGCCTCCTCCCTGTGGCATAAATGCACATTGTCATCCATTAACTAGGGTCCATCATGGGCTAAAACAATTTCCTTTCTTAAGGGCAGACCACACAGTGTTACATTGGACTGGGCTTCATCACTTGAAGTATTGCTGCCATCATCCAGAGACACCACTGAGGTTTGTATCAGTGTATGGTGACTTGGCACAACTTTCTTTCCAAAAAACAGAATACCATGTACCACACTGGACTGGGCTTCATCACTTGGCATACTGCTTCCATCACCTGGTGACATCAGGGATCTATGCAACAATGTATGGTGATTTGAAGGGGTCATTGGGTCAGAGTGCCTAGCCACATCTAACATAAGCTGGGCAGACTTGAAGTCTAAGACAGACACACACACTGGGAATACCACCAGGTTTCACAGGTGAGAGAAAGGGAGGCTGGACATGATTTCCTGCTGAATCACATGGATCTGGCAGGTTGGAAGTCACACGCCCTGCAAGCCAATAGAATTCAAGACTGCAGTACTTTGCAGTGACTAACTGCTACTAACTGATAGTGTCTCATCTTCTTTAGTATATCACAAATGGTTTCTAGTAGTTAAATTAGTCGCTTTCCTTTTGCTATCAGCTGCACCTTCAACTGTTTTGGAAAAGGTGCATGAGATAATCAATCTATAGGTGTCATGGATCACAGCAACATCCTTATCTGGGGGGTGGTGAGGCCTTTCACTGAATAAAGTGACTACAGCCACTTCAATGATGCCTCATGAGTCCTCTTCACCATCTGAGATGTATTTATCTATTGCTTTGACTGTCATTCTCACTTCTAATGAAAAGACAAAGGACCAGATTCAATAAAGCCTACACTAAGTCTACACGGTATGTATTCAATAAAATTCTTATCATATTTTTTGTGCTTTCTATTCACTCAGAAAGATTACACTAAGTGTACATGTAGTCCACACTTTGTGGTAACCTTTATGAATTCTGTCAATATTTAAAGCTGCAAGAATATCAGTAGGAAAACTAAAATTAGGGGGGAGAAGGTGTGTGTTGTGTCTGTGTTTGTTCACTCAGTACAGTGTATACTTAGTGCAGGCTTTATTGAATCTGGCCCAAAGTCTGGCACACTATATTCCTCATCAGCACAAACAAAGCTCTCATCCACCATGTTATCCTCTGCTTTGTGATTGCAGTGTGACTCATAATGGCAGGAGAATTTGGCATTCTTAACACTGAAAATCTGCATTGCTTGCTGATATGTAAAGAGTATACACAAGTTACATTAAAACACAGATGCTATATAAAAATAGTGTACACAAGCTAAGTTAACACTGATGATTCAGTGATTCTCTGCAGCTTGACATACGCAAATGAAATCCAGGTGTTGGTCTTTAAGAATCCAAATTGGTTGTATGTGGTCCTTCTACAGGTTCATAATATCTTCAGATCTGTAAAAATAAATATGTGGAAAATGCACTGGTATTCAGAAATTATTGCTGCTTTGCTGAAGATGGGCATTGAGAAAAGTAGAGAGTAGATTGATAACACGATACTGAAATAAAGAGCAAAACTAAATCATTTTCAAAAAATGCTGTCAGATAGTATCCTTGTCCAAACAACTGTGGTTTCGACTGCAGTATGACAACATACAGTATGAGGCATGCTTCATAACACAGGTAGAACAGATTTAATAACTTAAATATATAATGAGATGCAAGCTCTTCTCCCTAGACAGCAAGCCCTCTAGCCAGACAGAAACCACCACTCCCTAGACTGCAAGCCTTCTCCCCAGACAGAGACAAACACAGAGAAAATTAAGAACTGTTTTACACTTGATTAATCTTTGGCTTGTTGTAAGTAAATTGTTTGACTTTTTTGTAAGTAAATATTTTATTTAAAACCAAAAAAACATTCAAGGGCAGTCCACAAACCAGGCAAGCAGCACAAGAGTCCAAGCATATAAAATGATAAATTTATTTGTTAAAATCGGTTAGCACTTTCATATGGAGATTCATCAGACCATAAAGAACAAAGTGGTCATGATTCATTTAAGTATGTTACATCAACCAATCAACTTGCTCTGTCTTAATGCATCAATTTTAAAGTGAAATCACAAATTAATAAAAACATTTATATCTATATCATAACTTTTTCACATATAAGCTTTCAAGTCATATATAAATCCTAAACATTCAAAAATATATAATATTTATGAAAAACATACATAAAAAAAGACATGCAATAAATATAAAACAAGGCATCAGGAACAAATACAAATAAATACATATGTATATAAATAGAGATGAATGTAAATATATACACATTAATCGTCCACTATAAAAATATATTGCAATTAATACATAGTGGAATATATGTATAGTGCAACATCAATTAATTGATTGAAAGTTTCCTTGATTTCCATGTGACCTTAATAGAAGCCTTCTCATTTAAGACCTTCCCTCTATCGACTCTAAGCCTTAATATCCATTTTACCTCCCTACTTTCTGTTACATTCCTTATGTCACCCTCACGTATAGTAGGTGTCACTTCATCTATCACCCAAAATTTGAAAAAATTATCATCCCCTTTTGTTATTACATGCTTAGAGAGAGCATTTGTCAGAGATTTAACCCTGATACTATAAATATGTTCCCTCACCCTATCTCTGGACATGCAGTTTGTCTTGCCAATATAGAAGGACCCACATGTTATACAGACGGCAAGGTAGACCACTTGTGGTCTTGCAGTTGGCACTGATCTTAAATATATAACATTGACCTGTATCTGGATGCACAAATATCCCTGTGGTATCACGGTAATTACAACTACCACAGGGTTGGGTGCCTAATACATCATCATTCTGTCTACCATTGTCCCCTGGATAACATAATAGCCTTTTCAAATTACATTTGTTTTTAAACAAAAATGTAGAGTAATCTAATCCCCCACCACACTCCTCACATCAGGAACTGTGGTCAGTGCTCACCAGTTCTTCTTAATAATATCAGTAATTGGTTTAACATCTGTAGTAAAGAACAGTGATACCTTCAGATTATTCTGAGGAGTTTCTCTCATTAGTTGATCATCCACATCAATTCTAGATGAATAATATGGTCTAGCTCTATCTTGTCTAAGTATGTTAATTCCTTGAAGATTTTCTTCTATTTCAGTGTGGCTATAACCTCTAGTGGCTAGTCTACCTTTCAGACTTTCCATTTCTATTAAGCCTACATTGAAGTCAAGGAAACTTTCAGTCAAGTAATTGATATTGCACTATACATATATTCTACTATATATTAATTACAATATATTTTTATAGTGGATTATTAATGTGCATATATTTCCATTCATCTCTATTTATATACATATGTATTTATTTGTATTTGTTCCTGATACCTTGTTTTAAATTTATTGTTTTAGTCTTTTTTATATATGTCTTTCATAAATATGATATATTTTTGAAAGTTTAGGATTTATATATGACTTGAAAGCTTATATGTGAAAAAGTTATGATATAGATATAAATGTTTTTATTAATTTGTGATTTCACTTTAAAATTGATGCATTAGGACAGAGTGAGTTGATTGGTTGATGTAACATACTTAAATGAATCATGACCACTTTGTTCATTATGGTCTGATGAAGCTCCATGTGAAAGCGCTGATTTTAACAAATACATTTATCATTTTATATGCTTGGACTCTTGTGCTGCCTGTCTGGTTCATGGACTTCCCTTGGATATATATATATTTTTGGTTTTATTCTTGTACTTTGGACAGTTCCATGTTTGTCCATTGTGGTGCAATACTTAGTTTCTTTTTTAAATATTTTATTTATTTACATTAATCTGTCTTGTTAATAGTAGCTAACAGGCCTCTGGGTCAAAAATAGTTTGATGAGAGTTAGAGTGAAACTCGCTTTGATGAGTAGCAGCCTTGCTGGAGCTGTTTTTTTGCTGATCTGCTTATTGATTGAATCATTATTGGTGCCATAAAGCTAAATATCATAATCCCTGGAATTCAGTGTGGCCATTTTAAGCCTTGATTTGTGTGGAGCACTTCTGCTAAACACTAAAAGAAAAAAAAATCCAGCCTCTGATTATCTCCACAACAGAAAATTAAGAACGGTTTTGCATTTGGTTAATCTCTGGCTTATTTTAAGTACATTATTTGACTTTTTGTTAGTAAATATTTTGTTTCTTTATATTAATCTGCCTTGTTAATAGCAGCTAACAAGTCTCTGGGTCAAAATAGTTTTGGTGAGAGTGAAACTGGCTTTGAAGAGTAGGGTATTATTGAAGCACTAGCTTCACTAGCTACACTTAATAGAATGGCGAGCCACTTGAGAAGCAGAACCTAAAAATGATAAGGCAGAGGATTTGCTATCAGACTCAGGGAGGGCAGAGATAACCTGACAAGCCTGAGCAATCAAGACTAAAGCATACATGGTCATGTGGTTCTGGTAATTAATAGCCCTAAAGGCCAAAGTAGAAGCAGTGTAAACTTTCTTACCAATCCTCTCCACTGCCCTACTATCCTTATCAGAGGGCAAAAGCTTAGAAGGTTTGTCAAGAGACTGACACCACAGCAGTATCAGCAGAAGAATGTTTAAATAAAAATAGACAATCCTCAGGAACATTATAGAGCCTATCAGGTGTTTTAGGAGTAGGAGGCTGAGAATTAAGAGACTTGGAAGCAGCAATGAAAGTATCTAACAAGGCAGCCAACACAGGAGGAACTGCTGATGGTGCAGGAGTATCCACCTGAAGCAACTCATAATATCTTCTCTGAATATCAGACACTTGAGAAGAATCATACTTAAAGAATTCCACCATCCTAGCAACTGTGCCCCCAAAAAACAATTCCTCTTAAGAAGACTCAGGGCTAACAGACTCATCTTCATCAGAACCATAAATCAAAGTTGAAGGCATCTATGAAGAAAAGGGCAAAAACCCTTCAACAGACACTGAATACTCATCCAAGGAATCTGGTTCCCTAAGCCATTTAGAAGGGGCAGAGGTCCAAGGAGGAGCAGGTACTGAAACCCCTTAAGGAGTCTTTAGGGCCATTAAGACAGAAACAAGCCCTGAGTAAACTTTTGCCATTCCATCTGAGGATCAATAGGAAGGACAGAAACATGGTTCAGTTTTTTTGTCTTTTTTTGAGAAGGGACATCAGCTCTAACAAATACTGGAGGTTCCGACCCTTGGCGAGATGCAAGAGAAGAACCCAGAACATCCTCCCTGACCAATAGGTGCAGAATCCCTCTAGGACCCTCTGAAATAATCAATTGTGGTTCCCACTTGATGTCCAGAGCAGATGCCTGCAAAGCCTCAGAGGATGTGCAAAAAGACATATCCATGCCAGCCTTTGGCAGGGCCATGGCAGAGGAATCAGACGTAAACACCAAATTACCTACAGAGCTATTACCTGCTTCAAGATGGATATCTGGTGGAGGCTGGAAAGCTGAATCCGGACAAGACTTCTTGACCTTCTTCTTACCCAGCAGGAGTATATCAAGGTTAAAAGATTCTGCCATGGTATCCTGGGCTAACTGTTTAGGCTGCTGGTTTTCAAGATTAATGGCCAGGGAAGTCAAAATGGCTTCTGAGTGTCTTAGGCACAAATGCCTTACAGATAGTACAAGAGGTATGGTCATGGGAAGCACTCAAACAAAAAAGACACTTTTTCTGACAATCCTTATGGGGACCCTGCTTCCCACACTGACTTTTTCTCCTCTTGAATGACGTGAACTCTAGGTAGTCAAATAAAATACAAAAAAAGTAAAAAAAAAATATCTGGTGTTGTTAAATATGCAGCACAGCAACAAGGTGTTCTCAAACCAACTTACAAAAACGGCATTTGAACTGGTGGCAAAAGAAGTTCTAGGTAGTTGTGTCTGTACATCCCTTTTATGCCCTACGTTCTCTACAGGGAGCATAAATGTGACATATGGCTTATACAAGATCTTTTTTAGTCTTTTTCATACTGGCTGAGTGTCAGGCTGCCATGGGCAGGACATCCCTTCTATGAAGAATACTGCAACAGTGATATAGAAGGACATCACCACTCCCTAGACAGCAAGCTCTCAGACTAGACATATACCACCACTCCCTGTTCAGCAATACCTCAGCCTAGACAGACACCACTGCTGCCTAGACAGTAAGCATTAAGTCCAGACAGTGACCACAGCTCACTAGGGAGCAAGCTGTTTCCCCACAGACCATCACTGCCTAGTCAGCAAGCCCTCTCCCCAGACAAGGACCACCACTCCGTAAACAACAAGCCCTAAGAACAGAGAGAGACCACTGCTTTCTAGATTACAAGCCTTGAGCCTGGACAGAGACCACAACCAATCCCTATTCAGCAAGCCCTCAACCTAGACAGAGACCATGACTACCTGGACAGTAATACCTCAAGTCCTGACAGACAACCATTCCTAGATAGCAAGCCCTCTCTCTAGAGACCACCAATCCCTAGACAGCTAGACTGCAATCTACTTAGAGATCACCATTCCATAGACAGCAAAACCATTTCACAGAAAGAGACCACCACTTCCTATATAGAAACAACTGTCCCAGGACGGAGACCACAGCTCCCTAGACAGTAAAACCCTCAGCCTAGACAGAATCCACTGTTCCCTAGACAGCATGCCCTCAGCCTAGAGAGAGAACACTGAATAGCAAGACCTCAACCCAGACAGAAACTACCCTTCACTAAATAGCAAGGTGTCTCCTCAGAGACCACTACTCCCTATTGAACAAA
Source organism: Protopterus annectens (assembly GCF_019279795.1). NCBI lineage: Eukaryota > Metazoa > Chordata > Ceratodontiformes > Protopteridae > Protopterus > Protopterus annectens. The sequence goes on along the minus strand of NC_056741.1, from coordinate 896,979,608 downwards.
CCTTCAGCCTAGACAAAGAATACCACTCATTAGACAGCAAGCTCAAAACCTAGACAGAGACCACCACTTATAAGACAACAAGCCCTTAGCCTAGACAGAGACCACTGCTCTCTAGACTTCAATCAATCTCCCCAGAGAGATATGACTACTCGCTACACTGCAAGTTCTCTCTCTGTCAAAGACCACTCCTCTCTAGACAGCAAGTCCACTCCCTAGCCAGACACCACAGCTCCCTAAACAGGAATCCCTCTCCTCTGGCAGAGAACACCACTCCCTAGACAGCAAGCTCTCAGCAAAGATAGGGATTACATCTCCCTAGACAGCAAGACCTCTCTCCTGACACAGACCATCACCCCAAAGACAGTAAGCCCGTACCATAGATAGAGACCACTGCCCAATGGAAAGCAAGCCCTCACCTATGCAAAGCCTACTGATCCCTAGAAACAAGCTCTCTCAACAGACTGAGACCACTGCTTCCTGGGCACCGAGCCCTGTCCCCAGAGACAGACTACCACTCCCTACACATCAGGTCCTCTGCCTACTCAGAGACCGGAGCTCCTTAGACAGGAAGCAGTCTTTCCAGACAGAAAACACTGATGCCTAGACAGCAGTCCCTCAGCCTAAACAAGGAAAACATCTACCTATACAGCAAGCCTTCTCACCAGTCAGAGACAACCACTTCCTAGACAGGAAGTCCTCTCCCCAGCGAGAGGACACTGGTCCCTAGACAGCTAGCCCTCCATCTAGAGATAAACCACCATTCCCTAGACAGCATGCTTTCAGCCTAGAAGGAGAACACTGTTCCCTGGATAGCAAGACCTCAACCCAGACATAGACCACAGCTCACTAGACAGGAAGCTCTCTCCTCAGAGACCACCACTTCCTAAAGAATAATCCCCCAGCCTAATCAGAGAATACCACTTCATTAGGCAGGAAGGGTTCACTCTAGACAGGCACCACCACACATAATATAAACAACTCTCAGCTTAGACAGAGACCACTGCTCCCTAGAAAGTAAGCCTTTTCCCCAGAGATTGACCACTACTCACTACACAGAAAACCCTCTTCCCAATCAGATACTACCACTCCCTAGACAGCAAGCCCACTCCCTAGAGAGAGACCACAACTCCTTACACAGCAAACCATCTTCCTAGTCATATACCACAGCTCCCTAGACAGAAAGCCTTCTACCCAGACAGAAAACACCACCAGACAGAGACCACTGTCCCTTAGACTGCAGTCCATCTCCCCTGAGAGAGACAACTACTTGCTACACAGCAAGCCCTCTCCCTGACAGAGAGACTGAGCCCACTGCCCCATAGACAGCAAGCATTGACCTAATCACAGTCCAATGATGCCTAGAAAGCAAACTCTATCATCATACTGAGACCATTGGTCCCTAGAAAGCAAGCCCTCAGTCTAGACAAAGAACACTGCTCCTTGGACAACAGCACCTCAGCCCATACAGAAACCACCACTCCACAGATAGCAACCTATTTCCCCAGATAGAGACCACTGTTCCCTAAACAGTGAGCCCTCTCCCAAGATAACAACAACCACTCCATAGACAACAAGTCCTCAGCACAGACAGAGACCACCTCTGCCTAGAAAGCAAACCCTCAGCCTAGACAAAGCTGACTGCTCCCAAGACAGCAAGCCCTCAGCCTAGACAGAGACCACCACAACTAGACAGCAAGCTCTCAGCCTAGACAGAGACCGCCGCTCCCTAGATAACAAGTTCTCAGTCTAGACAGAGACCACCATTCCCTACACAGCAAGCCCTCAGCCTAGACAAGGAACACTGCTCCCTTGACACCAAAACCTTAGCCCAGAAAGAGAACACTACTCATGAGACAGTAAACTCTCTGTCTCTCCAGAGACCATCACTAACTAGAGAATAATCCCTCAGCCTATACAGAGACACACCAATATTGTTGTTGCTATAGTGAAATTTCAGCAGGGAAGTAAACATGTGGGCCAGTTAACAAAAGGGATGAGAGTTTTGATAGGAAAGAGAGCATATTTAGTAGTGCAGCAGTACGGAGGAACAGGTCACTGTTGAAATTGTTGAAGATCGGTGCAGATAACTGTCACCTTTCTCCTTATACCCTGTGGCCTCTGCTCCCATTACTGATATTTTTGCAGCACAGTACTCCCTCAGGTTGGCTGTGTAACAGCAAGATAGTCACTAGCGGTTGCAGAGACAAGGGCTATTCATGTTGCTGTTTTTTTAGTAGTGCAAGCTATAAACGTTAATTGAGTGCAACAGGCACTTCTTGCAACTATTGACAATATGTGTAAAGTAAGGACATTCTTTTTACTGCACCCAGAGAGTTCTGTTGCTAGTATTGCAAGTGTGCAGTAAGACTTTGTGAAAAAATAAGAAATAAAAGTATGTTGACGGTGAGGGCAATGATTTGTGAAGAACCCTCTTAAAGAGAGGGCTTTTTCACAGATTTTTCAAATGAGAAGGCTGCATTTTTTTAAATGTACAGTAGTTTGAACATGCTGTAATTGTGTGAGCTCCATTATATGGCCTAGGCATGGAGGGAGCGAAGTTTTAAAGTGACAGGTGCTTTGGCCAACTATCATGAAACTTCTGAAATGTTGTTTTAAATGTGAGAAAGTTAAAGAGTGCCAAAAAAATCCTGGTTGAAATTTACTGTGGTGCTGTTAGAAATATTATTAATACCTAATAACGGTCATAGATGCCATTAGCCAAGTGGTTTATAAGTTCATGTTACATACCACCAGCTCTGACTAGTGTGTGTGGGTTAATATGTTCAGGCATATAAATTTCAGCCTATTAGTTTTTCAGCAGCAATTACCACGTTACAAAACACTGCCTTCAAAGGGATCTCAAATTCATGCTCTTCAGTCCTCAAGCAGCTCTTAAACCAATACAACTGTAGGTTAGGGAAGCAGCTACACTGCTTTTCTACCTACATTGCTTGCATTTCTTCTTGTCTTGGAGACTGTGGCCATTGCCCGAGTTTTCTAGTCCTGTACAGCGTCAGTGGTTATTTGGGTTTGAGGCCCTTAGCTTACACAATTCCATATTCACCTACTTCAGATAATTTCATATGCTCTGTGTTTCTGACAACCAAATGTATAATTTCTTGAAAGAAAAGTTGTATGCAACTACCACACCTCTTTCTTTTGTCTTATTTTTGAATGTGGCTACTGACAGTAATTGTTTCCAAGTTTCTCTCAAATATTGCAGAAATTTTGATGTTATGTACCTACTATGGATTGAAGCTTTATACTTGTGCATTCATGCTTTCCAAAGTCATTAAATGATAAGAATCAACTGTACCCAAATTATTACATGTCCATATATTTAATCTATATTGTGCTGGTTAATTGGAAAAAAATCACATCCAGATGGACAGCAACACTGTCCGTAATTTGCAGAAAATGCTTTATACAAATTTGTTTCTTTCATATTACGTTCTGTTGACTGCTGTAGTTTATTTTCAATGTGATGTTATTTAATTCCCTAAATTAATATGATTACGTTCTAACTGCAGTTCATGCAGTGATACAAAGGTGCAAAATAATATAATACATTCATGAGAATATTCCAAAGAAGCAAAAACAGTGAGAGACGAAGAGATGGCCTACTTTTATACAGAGGAAATTGCAACATACACAGGCTATGATTGTGCAACTGATTTTGCTTAACATATATGTCATTATCAAAACCAAATCAAGACCAGATTATTCATGTGTTCACATATTTCTCATCTTGTAGTGTAGTGTTGTAAAAATAAGTGTGGTGTTTTACTATTTTTGGTTCTAACTTTGTAATTACACAACTCCACTAACATGAAGAGAAACAAGATGAGGCAGTCTGCTACATTTTAGTTGTAATAGTTTGCTCATTTAATCATATGACAAACAACTATTGATTTCTGTGTGACTGCAGACACTGTTTCACATCTGAAAAGAATGAACTTTAGCAAAACTGCAAAGTTTCTTTAATGTCCATTTGAAATAGGCATACTATGCTGTTGATGTTATTTTATAATTGAAATATACTGGCTCACAACATAAAGAAATTTAATTTCAGTGTGTCGTACTTTCAAAGACACTGTGTAAAAGATAGCAGTGTTTTCTTCATGAAAACTACCAAAATGCTGACTGCAGGGTTGAAGGTGGAAGCTTTAAAACAACGTAGTTAGATTTCTTGATTATCATTTGAATGGTTTTGTTGTACGAATGAACGAGTTAAAAGAAAAAAAATGCATTGAGATTTCTTGACTGTCCCTTGGGTGGTTTCATTGTTCATGATGTGGCAGTACGTTGTGCTGCAGTCCCTTTTTTGGTAGCCCAGATCTATTACTAATCTTGTCAAGAATAATTGTACATATTCTTTTAAAATCAGTGATTTATTTCTAGAGAGTTAATGCCTCAAATAAAGGACAACTATGGTCAAAACTGAAACAAAAGCATACTGTTAATCATGCTGTAATCTTTTTTAAGCATCAGCTAAGTGGACAGCATTATTTCTTATTTGCTCTAGCCAAAAATGACATGGTGAGGATAACTGCAGTGGTGTCAGGGCTAGCCCTAGGCAAACCGTGCTCTAGGCGAAAAGGCTCCAAGCTGCCCACCCCAATCTGCCCACACACACACACACACACACACACACACACACACACACACACACACACACACACACACACACACACACACCAATGACCATATTGACTTTTTTCTTCCTTTTTCCTCACAGTTTGTCTTATTCTTCAGGTTTTTCCTGCAGTTATTTATTCATTCAACATGTTCTGTCTCAGCAAGATATCACTTTGGTAACTGTAGAGGAAACAATTGCTTTAAGCCAAGGGTTCTCGATGCTCTGAGGTGCATTTTACAGTTTTTTGTTAAATAATAGTTTTATTCAATGATGGTTTGAATAAAGGCAACAATTAAAAATAAATTTCTTCACCCTTGTTTTTTTTTTCCTGCATCCTTTTAGCACAACCTAACTGACCAAGACTACAATGTAATAACTGCATGGAATTAACTGTATTAAGCCAGGGGTATGGAGGTCACTAAGATCTCAGAAGCCATAAGGGTCCTTGATGTTCTGAGGTGCATTTTAGAAGTTTTTAAACAACCTTTTCATCTAATGCTGGCCTAACTGAAAACAATGATGAAGAAAAGAAATTAGTCTTATCCTTCAAATTTGTTTTTCGGTCTGCATCCTTTCAGCACACCCTAACTGACCAAGACTACACAGTAATCACTGAAGTGGAAATAACTGTTAAGCCAGGGGCTTGAGAGAAGCTAGGCCCCCAGAAGCCATGATTTTTCTATGTACTCTGTGATGCATTTTAGATTTTTTTTAAATAAACTTTTCATCCAATGGTAGTCTGAAAGAAACTCATGATTAAAGAAAGAAATTCATTCTCACTCTTAAGCTTTGATTTTTCCTGCATCCTTTCAACATACCCTATCTGACTAAGACTACACCATAATAACTAAGCAGGAGATCTGGGGACTGCTAGGCACCCGAAAGACATGAGCTTGCAGATGCTCTGAGATGCATTGTATGTCTTTTTTCAACATTTTAATTCAATGATCGCCTGAACAAAAATCAGACATATGGAAAAAGAAATTTGCATCTTACTTTTCTAAATTCAAGGAAGACATAAATTCTATACAAGTTTTAATAATCAAAGTTGATCAAACACCAGTTTACAATAAACTGAGAAGACAAATAGATATATCATATCTGGGAATAGTACCTGACCCACCCTTCCAAAAAAAAAAAAAAGATAGTCACTTTCTGTGTATTCATTTCTGGATTTAAATTGAGACTTACATTAATGCATACATTCTTATAGTCATATATTGCAAACTGCTGCTATTATGTCCACATACAGCATGCTTTCTCACGCTCTACCCCTAAAAGACAACCACCCTGTGTGTACCCTTCTGATGTCAGACTGGGACAAAACTAAAAAAAAACAAACAAACAAAAAAACAAATAGAACATAATAAATGTGTTGTCAGAAATGTATACATAGTATGCTTCTTTAGTTTCTCCAAAAAATAACCACCTGCATGTATATCAGATGTTTGATTGTGAGGAAAGTGAAAAATATATCATTACAACAATGCTTCCATCTTGTTACTTCTGGGCAGTAAAATGCTCATATACAAGCTATAGAGACACTCTGTGTAAGCCATCTGAAGTTTTTGAGGAAAGTTAAATAATAATGACTCCACTGTCTCCAACCTAACACAAAATATAGTGACTTTTGATGATATCATCTCCAGCCCCTAACACAAGTACTGTGATTTTCTATGTACACCTATTAGCAGGGCTGGTTTTAGACAAGGTGGGGTTCATATCAGAGGTGACTACTAAACCTGTGTCAATTTCTAGTTATACAGACTTTGTGTGGGAGCCACCAGCCCCCAGAAACTCTGAAGATCTGGATATTCTGTGATGCATTTTATCCCTTGTTCTTTTCAGAGATGCCTGTTAAACTGATCAAGTAACAAGAAGGTAAGCTGCTTTCATCCAAACAATCCTACCAAGCAGTTATAACCACTTCTATGTACAATTTAGATCTCTGATTGTGATAAAACAGGATGACATGTAGTGTATTTTACCTTTGTTCTAAGCAAATAGTTGCCAGGCATTAAAATATTCTACATTGTATCACATAAATCACATTAATCACAAAAGCTGGAATAATAAATAAACAGCAGATGGCAGTTAGTCATCTTCCTCCACAAACACCCCCAGCAATTATAACTATTCTGTCTGTGCATATCAGGTGCCCAGTTAAGTAGTCTATCTTACTCCTTACAAATATACACTAAGCCTGCAATGCCAGACACTGACTGTTTAAACTGAGTAAACAAGAGGGCCAGTTACTTAATCCACCCAACTCCAACATCCCACCCAGCAGTTTTAGCCACAATATCTTGTGGTTATGTAATAATATTTAACATCCACACAAACAAGCTACTACATGATAAAGTATTACAAGTTGCTCCACACAAATCACAAAGCCAGAAATGTTGCAAAAAAAAATCTGGTTAAACACTGTCAACAGTGTTGTAAAACAATAATAATTTAACTCATATCACCCTCACCACTATTTCTGTATTTGATTATGCCATTCCTCTTATCTTAAAAGTCCATAATTCTGCAAAATGTTCCTGATTTTTGTCTCATATTGTAGACCTGCCCCTTGTAATTTTTTTTTCTGGTAAACTGCTGCCTACAGACCACAGTCAGTGAAGTCAATAAAGCTGGGCATTGCAGACTGAGATTCATGTTAACTGCCTGAAGTGTGGCTTTGTGCTTACATTTGAATATTGAGAGGGCTCTTCTCTTTGACCTTGCAACATTCAACTCTAATGTGAGGTGACTTGGCTTGACTTGGGGGATCAGGAGAAGTGCAGCATCTCTCCTTGGGATGCCTGTCACATTGTGGGCATATTTTTGTTTTAAGAGGGTGCTTCCCTGCTGTAGTAGCCTATGGGTAGTGCTCTGCCAAAGACACAGAACCTGACCAGCTTGACAATGCTCTAACTCCTCCCCCGTCACTCACTTTTCCTGCTGATAGGTTGCACCTAATAGGAGGAAGTATATCTGAAACCAGAGTGAAGTAAAGCTTCAAGATTTTACAACCCTGAGAAAGGAAGGTAGATTCATCCTGAGCCAACAATCAACAATTAATAATTACCATAAAATTCATCTGAGCAACAAAAACAATAACACCTGCAAAAAAAGAGGCTGTGCCTCACCTGAGCTCTCTAGAAAGGGGGGCAGTGGGTGAGTGTGGTTTCTGCAGCAGTGAGGAAATTCAATTATCTACTGTTATAGGTAAGTAGGACTTACACAACTGTACTATGTGCTCATTCTCACTGCTGCAGTAGCCTATGGGTAGATTACCAAAACTTACCCTACCCAGGAAGAGGAAAGACTAGGATCCAAGAGCCCCTGGAGAATAGTCCTAGCAAAGCCTATCCTGGATCAAGAGAAGGAATCCAGTTTGTTGTATTTTCTGAATATATGAATAGAGGACCAATTTGCTTCTAGAATCCAAATGTTTCAACTGTGCCACAGAAGAGTTTAAAGCCTTGGTAGAATGTGCCTTAATTTTATCTGGAATAGATTTACCATGCTGGTAATAACAAAAAACAATAGCAGAGAACAACCTATAAGCAGTCATTTTCTTAGAGATAGGCTGGCCCTCCTTATCCCCAGAATATGAAATAAACAGCTGTTAAGCTTTCCTAAAGGTTTAGTTCTGTCCAGGTATTACGTATGCTACCTGTGTACTTTCAAGATATGCAAAATCTGTTCTCCCTAGTTTTTGGCTCTGGAAAAAATAGGAGATTGATGACATGATTCTGGGTAAAATCAGAAACAACTTTAGGCCTGATTGAAGGATTGTTGCGCAATACAACCATATCCATGTGGGAAACCAGATATGCTGCACACACTGTAAAAACTTGCAACTCAGATACTCAAACTGAAGACATCAGAGCAACAAGTAAAACAATTTTCCAAATAATGAACCACAACTCTGCCTGAAAGGATGGTTCAAAATGAGCATAGGTCAGTTTTAAATTAACAAATCTGAGATCCCAAGGTGGAGGAATTTGCTTGTGAAGGGGTCTCATGTGCAGCACTCCTTTCAGAAACTGTTTGAACTAAAACATAGAAGAAAGAGGGGATCCATAGGCAGACAAGCTGAGATGGCTGCAAGATGCACCTTGATGGAAGAGTACAACAAGCCATCTTTAAGTAGCTTACAAAAATATTTGAGAATCAGAGGTGCTACATCCCTATCCCTTGGAACTAATAAGCCACTAACTAGAAATCTCCTCCATTTGCCAAATAATAGCTAGTTTTCTTGCCTTCTTTAGCGCCAACTGCATATCCTTGTGAAAAAAGTGCCTGTAAGGTATTAAAATTTAATTAGGCTGCCAGGTGTAGGTGACTAATGTTGGTGTGTATCAAGCTTCACTTGTGTCAAATTCAGTCTGTGAGAAAGCTTGTGGTAACTGCCCTTGGCCAATTCCATAAGAAGGGAGAACCAGTTTTGTCTGGGCCAAAAGGGAATCATGACAATGATTTTTGGTAATTCTTTATAAATCTTTAGAAGTAGCTTGGAAATTATTGGAAAGGGCAGAAAAGCATAAAGAAACACTACCAGGGAATGAAAGAGCATCTGTTCTCCATGCTTGGCTGCAAGGCTGTCTCAAATTGTATGTTTTTTTATTTCTCTGTTTTGTAAGGAGGTGAACAAATTTACTTAAGGTGTTCCCCACATTAAATCAAGTCCTGGAACATGCATGCATTGTGTTTCCCCTTGTGAGGGTCTTCCAGGTTCTGCTGAGAGTGTCTGCCATGATGTTTTGTTCTGATGGAATGTAGGACACCTGAAGAGTCAAATAATGCTGAACACCCACCTATCAAGCCATCACTGCCAACCAGCAAAGAGGTTATAACCTTGTACCTCCCTTGTTTGTTGAGATATCACATCACTATGATGTTGTCTGCAGCCACCTGTGAAAGGCCAAAAACCCATAGAATGTGTAGAGTTATCAAAGCATGAACCACTGCAAGCATTTACTTCATATTTATGTACTTTGGCCTTTCAGAAGAGTCCCACAGATATTGTGGAAACTACATCAAAAGCATTATCTGAGGAGTCTGTTTGAATAGATTGAACTGGGAAACTGTGGATGGAAGATACAAAAGGAGTCCTGGATTAAGAGCCATTTGATCCTTCCATCCTGTTAGTCTCACCTAACAGTCCCCTGAATGAGAATCTGAAAGTTCAAGAAATGTAAGCTCTGGGTCCAAGAATTTTTTAGGCACCACTGGATTTTTCTCATGTGTAATCTGGCAAGTTGTATCATCAGGATCCTGAATGCCATGAGACCTAGAATCCTCAGGAATTCTTTTTTTTTTTTCAAAAAACTTTTTATTGAATTATTAATATGCATATTTACAATACAAAAAGAACACAATAACCATAATGAACATTGGATATAAGAGCATGGGAGTTCAAGTATAAATGCAAGACTATAACAATGTAAATGCAAGCACTCCAAACAGGACAAATATAACATAACTATATACAAAGTATGAATATGTTAAACCAGAGACAACAAAGTATATAAGCCTGTATATAAAAGAGTATGCATGTAAATGTAAGTGAGAGAGAGCTAGGTTAATAAAACTATAAAAATGACGGAGATTATTAAACACTATCCAAGATGTATAATACCTTTTCTAAGACTTTATTGTTAAGAGCTAACTTCTTTGGACTCTTCACCAGTAATTTCTGAGCTGAAATATAAGAGTAGGCTAAGGTTCTAAAGTTATTCCTATTTAGTTTGGTGCAGTCTAACCAATTTTTAGTAATATAAAACTTAATGAGTGAACAAATATAAACTAACACATGTGTATCAAGTTTTGATAGATAAATAATAGGAATATGAAGAATCGCTAATTCCCAGGATAGTGTGGATTTTTGGTATCCCATTTTTTGTAATCTGATTTTAAGGGAGGTCCAAAGTTTATGTGAGTGCTGACAGGACCACAAAATATGTAAGAGATCAGCATTAAAAGAAGAACAGCAAGAACATGAGGAGGGAATACTGGAGTCAAACTTGATAAGTTTGGAAGGAGTATGATATGCATTATTAAATATCATTAACTGGGTATAAAAAAGCTTCTTGAATGGGGAATAGTCTAAAGTATCCTTGATGGCTGAAAGTTTCTGAGTTAAAGACAAATGGACATTCTGTTTATCCCAATAATCAGAAAATAGACAAGTATTATTATGTATTATCTGATTAACCAGATTATAAGATTTAGATAACATCTTCTGTGGTAATGTTAGAGCTTGTATAACAGTTTTAAGATTTGTAAAATCATTTATACTTACTTTAATGTGAGCAAATTTCACAATGATGCTATCTCTCAATTGACGTAGTATAGTAATGTAATTAATATTTGCTTTCAGCTTTATGCGTAGGTTAGTGAGAGATAAATCATTATATTGTAGCAAGTCCCACACAGTGAAACTTTGAATAAGTGGAAATTTAGAAAGATTAAAAGGTACATTATTAAACTGGATATTAGGATTTAAGTGTAAAGGTTGTGTTAGTTGAAAAATGCTATCTAGATTAATGAGTTTTATTAATTCTTGAAAATAATTGATCTTTTGCTTTAAGGGTTTGGAAATTTTCAGAATGTTAGCAGCTTCCTTAGATAGGAAAGGAAGAGCAATTGGGTTAATATTTTTACTTGAAATGTATTGATGCCATAATTTGGTCCAAATGGGGTACTGCCTATACCTATCAGTTTTTGAGTTCACAATGGTGAGTAGTTTGTTAGCCGAAATAATTAAATAATACATGTAAAAGTTCAGAAGACCTAGACCTCCTTTATTTTTAGGACACGTTAATTTAAGATATGATATTCTGACTGACTTAGGAGACCAGATAAATCTAGTTAATTCCTTACTGACTTTTGTAAAGAAAGATTTAGGAATAATCTGGTCTATGGCATTAAATTGAAATAGGAGTCTAGGGAGTATATTCATTTTGACTATCGCTGCTTTGGATAAGAGTGATATATTAAGTAATTCCCATCTATGTAAATCTAAAACTATTAATGACCATACTCTGTGAATATTATTTTGAAATGTAGAAAGACCATTATGCTCAATTTGAGTACCTAGGTATTTAATTGCATAGGTGAAAGAAAAAGGGGAATCTGAAAATATGTGAGGTTTATGGGCAGATGGATTTATAGGAAAGATGAAAGTTTTATGAGAGTTCACTTGATAATCAGAGGCCTGTGAAAATTTATTAATAATATTGATTATTTTCACAAGGTCTGTACTAGGTGTTTGAAGGTATATCACCAAGTCATCCGCAAATGCAGAAAAGGGCACCTCAGTATTTAAAATTTTGGGACTCTTGTGAAAGTGTTTTGTGTTATATATAATAACATTGGCTCTAAGTATAGGTTAAAAAGAAAAGGAGATAATGGGCATCCCTGTCTCGTACCATTAGTGATTTTTATAATCTTAGAGGCATTTCTATTGATATGAAGAAAGGTGGAAGAATCCTTATATAGAACTTTAATAAAATCAATAAAAGTATTAGGTATATTAAAGCAAGACATAGCACAAAAAAGAAAGTCCCAATTTACTCTGTCAAAAGCTTTCGAAGCGTCAAGGATCAGTGCATATATAGGATTTCTATCTTTTTTTGCGAAGTGTATAAAGGCATCTAAAGATAAAGTATTGTCCCATACATGCCTGTGGGACATAAAGCCTGATTGGTCTGGGGAAATTAATGATGTTAGGACTTTTTTCAATCTCTCAGCTAATAATGAGGCTAAAATTTTAATGTCAATATTAATTAAGGAGATAGGTCTATAATTATTAGGATCTGTTTTGCCTTTATTATTTTTTAGAATTAATATGGTTTTTGAGACATTCCAATGTAAATCTGATATACCATTTATTTTTATGTAGTTAAAAACTTTAAGAAGAAAAGGTACAAGAATTGACTTGTGAGTCTTATAAAATTCTGGTGTAAATCCATCCGGACCTGGGGATTTATTAGTTTTAATCTTGTCAATGGCTTCTGAAATTTCTTGAGATCTCAAAGGGGCCGATAGTGTTTTCCTTTGTTGATCATTCAGTAGTGGGAATTTAACTGAAGATATAAAACTTTCAATATGCTGTGTAGTCATAGGGTCAGGCTCTTTAGAGTATACATCTGAAAACAAGGTAGTGAAAAGATGCATAATTTCTAAGTCCGTATTATATATCTTGTTGTTATAGTGTATGGGTGCTATTCTAGGTAAGGACTGATTATTTGTAATTATTCTGGCGAGAACTTTAGAGGGGACTTGAGCCCATAAGTAGCTAAGAGCCTTTGTTCTATTATAGAGAGATTATGTTGGTGTAGTAGTAAAAGTTCTTTTTGGAATTCACAAATTTGTACATATATAGAAGAATCAGGAAAGAATCCTCAGAAATTCTCTTGCAAGAGCCTGAAAGTATTGTGAAAAACTCAGAATGATCTGTTGGTAAGCTATTACCTTATTCTTTGGAAGGAAGGCCTTTTGCCTGAGGGTATCTACATTATCAGACTCCCCAAAAATACAATTTTGTCAGAGGGTGTGAGACAAGACTTTTGTAGGTCCAAGTGAAATCCCAGATGTGACAGGAATTTGGACACCTTTGTTAAGGATTCCAAATCTGAGAGAAGACTGCACTAATAAGCAAGTTATCTAAATAAGGAAAAATATGGATGCTCTGCATTCTGCAATGAGCCACCACTTGAGGTCCAATGGAGAGCCCAAAGAGTAATGCAAAAAACTGGATGTGACCAAGGTACAGCAAACCTTAGAAATGTCATGATATTATGAGTAACGGGTATGTGATGGTAAGCATCTATGAGATCTAGTGTTACCATAAGACAATGGCCTGGAAGAGTGCAAGCACTGACTGTAGGGTCAACACCTTGTGTTGAGAAAAGATAGACCTAACACATTCCCAATTTTGGTACCAAAAATATCCTGGAATAACAACCTTTGCCCATGTGATTTGCAGGTACTAATACCACCTGCCCTCCTTATCAGAGGGTATTGGGTTACAGAAATCCAAGGACTTCTTGTTAGCTGTTGCTGCTGGAGTTACTGTAGAAGGCTCAGCTGACAGAAATAAAGTGACATTTATAATCTGAAGAGACCCCATACTGCTTTTCAGTTTTCTTTAGAAGTGCCTTGCAGGCAACTTTAAAAGTGACTTCTAGAGCTGGGAAAATGGTAAAAAGAGGTGCAAATGTAACCTTTGCCCATGTGATTTGCAGGTACTAATACCACCTGCCCTCCTTATCAGAGGGTATTGGGTTACAGAAATCCAAGGACTTCTTGTTAGCTGTTGCTGCTGGAGTTACTGTAGAAGGCTCAGCTGACAGAAATAAAGTGATATTTATAATCTGAAGAGACCCCATACTGCTTTTCAGTTTTCTTTAGAAGTGCCTTGCAGGCAACTTTAAAAGTGACTTCTAGAGCTGGGAAAATGGTAAAAAGAGGTGCAAATGTAGGAACCTCATTCTATAGTAGATCATAAAATCAGCCCAGTTCTTGAGGAGCCCTTGTTTGCACCCAAATAAAAACATCCCTGAAACTAGCAACAGTTTCAGCAAACTAAAAAAAAAAATGTCCAGGATTATTTCAGGTTTGCTATATGAAGTGTCAGGGTTCTGAATGATGAATTCCTAAGGAGAATCACCTCTGTCTCTGTAGAAATCCTTATAATCTTAGAACAACATAATGCTCTCTGGCAATACCTGCAGTAGAACTGCAAAAAGGGAAACGTTTCCCAGAGCTGACTGACTGCATAATGCACTTAGCCAAAGATAAAATATCTAACTTGTATACAGAAAGAAAACCTTGGCATCATCTCTGAAATAAATGTTTTGCTTCTTTTTCTAGGAATATTCCTATTGAGCAAGTGGTCAGAGGAAAGCCTACTATCCATGGCAAGAGATCTCTTTCCCCGGACAACTTCTGTACCTAGAGTGTTTGGTGCTCCCATACTTGTATTGTGCTCTGCCAGGCCCTGTAGACATGCCTAACCCCTGGCCCTTAGTGACAATTACAGCTACACTAGAGAGAGTCGAGGCAACAGGTAAGTGGTCTGTGGAACTGTCTTTGGCCATGACAGAATCACTAACCATAGGTTGAGACAATACATTTACTTGTTTTTTTTTTTTTCATTTTTGGTACAAGCAAAGTAGAAGAAGCAGGACCAGAAATATTATTATCCATGCTGTAGCTAGAGAAAAAAACTGATTTCTGGTACAGTAAGCTCAGTAATACTGGGAGATGGTAAGTATTCACTAGGAAGCACAACAGCACACATCCCTTGCCCCAAAAACAACAAAAAATATCCCCACACCAGTAAACAAAAGCCTGAAAAAATATTACAGAACACTTATTACCTCAGAAATGAGAAAATATTCTAATTCAGTTAAAAAAAAAAACATTAACAGGTAAGAAGCACACATTCCAACTGTAAAAGCACTGTCTATCGGTTTATACTAGGCTAACTGCTCTTTTGGGCCTAGCCAGTTATCCCATGTAAGAATTAAACCCCACCTATTGTGTTAGGGAGGTAAACACCTTAACTATTAAGCAAACAACTAAATGTAGTTAAAGTTTTTATATAAAATCATAGATTTCTACACAAAATTTTAAAATAAGCCAAGTAAACAGTCCTGAAGACACCAACAAAAGCAGGTATTCATAAGGTGGAGTACTGCAGGTAATTATGTTTTATTTTCAATGTCAAGAACAGAAAAAATGCCACAGATATTCAATAAAATATTTATGAAAGGTCTTATCTGTTAAGCAAATAGCTTTTCACTTGCTCTTCCTTGAGGTGGCAGGAAAATTCTGAAGATTTTCACTGTGGTTGCTAATTTACTTCCCTCCAAAAAGGGTGCAGTTTATCGCAACCAGAATGAGTGGGAAAGAGAGGGGAATTAGAGCTTTGGCAATTTGGATATCTGCTGTATCCTTGGCAGGACACTACCATAGGCTATTGCAGCAGTAAGAATAAAGAAAATCTGTTGTGACAGACTGACGAGGAGATGGAAGGGAAAACAATGGAGACCAGGATCGAGAGACAACTGGTTCATCCACCACAGTAACTCCCTTCTGACAAATTCTAGCGCTGGAATACAATCAGATTCCAGTGAAATGATAGGGTGGTAGTCAAAAAGCCAGGGAATGGGGTTGGCATAATGGTTAAGGTGTTTACCTTACAAACATAAGGTACATGGATTGATTCTCACCTTTGAATGGAAATTAGCTAGGCTTAAAATGACCTGCAAGAGCAGCCACCCTTGTAGCTACCAATGAATAAAGGGTGATAATTCTGAGACTAGAATGACATGAAGTGCCATTAGATATTCCTCATGTGAAACTTGGGAACATCAGTTTCGGACAAGAATGTGATATAAAAGAACTTGAGCAAGAGGGAGTGTATAAATACTTGGGAATTGATGAAGGATCAGCAATAAAACATGAACGAATGTGAATAAAGCTCAGAAGGAGTACTTTAGAAGACTTAAATTAATCCTGAAAACAGCACTGACATCTAGGAACAAGATCCAAACATTAAATAAATTTACACTTCCTGTCCTAACTTACAGTTTTGGAGTGATTGACTGGCCCCAAAAAGTGTTGGATAGATTGGATATTAAAACAAGAAGGATGCTTCATGCTTACCAAATGATTTATAAAAGTCAATGTATACCAAGATTATATATTCCCCACTCTGAAGGTTGGATGGGCCTCCTTGAAATTAATTACATATATAGCTCTACAATCGTGGGACTCCACACATATCTGCTGACCTCACAGGATCCAAATGTGGTGAAAGTTTTGAAACATGAGGAGAATAAATCTAAGATGACATCTCTGCTTAATTTAGCAGAAGCATATCAACGTCAAGCAGGAATGGAAATTAAACCAGAAGTAGATAAAAACCAGGCAGCAACTGAATGTGCTAAAAAACAAAATAAAGAATATAAGGTGAAGGACCAGATAATAGCAAGAAATGTGGAAAAAACATAAATATAGTTGCAAGGGGTCTATATTAGATCCGTGAATGATCACAATGTCGAATCTGACATTGTTGACACGTAAATGGCAAAACCGCAGAACATCGAAGAGGTAAACGGAAATCTCCTTAAGGGGAGATTTCCATTTACTTCAATGTAGTGCAGTCTCGGAGTTGGAATATTTAAGTAGCGGGGGGGTGTAGGGGGTGCAGGGGTGCTTGCCCCACTGCTTAAAGCAAGTAGTTCTGTTTTTTTTACTTTTTTAATGTTTTTATTAGGTATTCGATGTTACTGGACTTTGATGATATGGTATTGATTATATCGTATTCGAAGTTCAGTAACTTTGAATATCTAATATAGACCCAGTTGCAAGTATAGAAAACTTCTGGAAGAGCCTCATCTTGATCAAGAACGAACACAGGAATGGTTAAGGAGAGGTGAATTCACATCAAGAAATGAAAGGTTAATATTGGCAGTCCAAGATAGTGGGCTACGTACAAACTGGTTTACAAAGTCCATTGAACATGTGGAAGAAACAGATATATGTAGGTTTGGTAAAACCGAATTGGAAACAGTCACACACCTTGTTTCTGATTGCGATGCACTAATGGCAGAAGGACTGTATACTGAAAGGCATAATAATGTGGTGAGACTGTTACACTGGAGACTGCAAGCATTATGGTATTGAAGTGGCTGAAAAACACTGGAAAAATGAGCCACAAAGAATCATAGAAAATGATGTTCATATCACATGGGATCACCCAATACCAACAGTTCAAAAGATAGATGCTAGAAAACCAGATATAGTGGTCCAAGAAAAGAAGATGAAAGTAGCATTGATCATTGAAATCATCACACCTAGTGACTACAGTGTCTTGCATACAGAGAGATACAAAGTCATAAAATACCTGGATCTGCAGGTAGAAATGAGAGCCATGTGGAAGAAAGATACCCAGACAGTTCCAATAGTAGTAGGAGCAACTGGTCTTATAAAAAAGAATTTACAATCGTATTTAGATATGTTACCAATTCATGTAAAACCGTACGAATTGCAGAAGGAGTCATTACTGGGCACACTGCGGGTGCTGAGAAGAGCACTTTTAGGTAACGTCAAAGAGTGAAACAATACTAATTTCATGAACTTTAACTGTACTTTGACTTAGGAATGGGGTCCATTCCTGTCATGGTATTAGAAACCCAAAAGACTTGGAGAAATTAAAAATGGCTGAAACCCGGTCAAGAAAATCATGATAATCTTAGAGGACATTAAACCGAGAATCCTGAGGAATTCCCTGGCAGATGTCAGAAACTGATTGTAAAAGTTCAAAAAGTTATCTCTCTATAGTTTCTTCTTTGTCCCTTCCTAAGGAAATTTACTGAAAATATCCCAAAATAACTATTCAGTGGGATGAGATGAGAAACGATTTCTATAAGCTCAGTTAAAACCCTAGACTGAAGAGTTTCCTGAAACATCTCATAGAGTCCTTTTAATTGAAAGAGTCTGCAAATGTATGTACAATCATTCAGATATGGAAAAATGTGTATTCCTAGAAGTTTGCAGTAAGCAAAAACTGAAGCCAGACATCTTGTAAATACCAACGGTGCAGTAAACAGATCAAAGGGTAAGACAAAGAACTGGATGGTGCACGGCGCAATGGTGCAGCGGTAGCATTGTCGTCTCACAGCAAGAGGTTCTCCAGTTCAATTCTCAGCTAGGGTGCCTTCTGTGTGGAGTCTGCATGTCCTCCTTGCATCCATGTGGGTTTTCTCTGGGTGCTCTGGTTTCCTCCCACGTACAAAGACATGTGTTTGGAGAGCTCTATCCCCGGGTCTCGGCTGAAAATTGGCTTTGCTCCAAGTTGGACTTTCCCAGTAAACAAATGTTAAAAAAATAGAAAGAACTGATAATGTGAGCCAGACACAGAAAATCTTATCTGAATTTCTTAAAAGCAGGAATGTGATG
The DNA here is from genome assembly GCF_019279795.1 of Protopterus annectens. Classification (NCBI taxonomy): domain Eukaryota; kingdom Metazoa; phylum Chordata; order Ceratodontiformes; family Protopteridae; genus Protopterus; species Protopterus annectens. The sequence continues at coordinate 896,961,001 of NC_056741.1, read as the reverse complement.
GTAAGTTTCTTTTAAGTTTAATGTTAATATGAAACAAATTGGAGAATAACAAATAACATTTTGAACACTGGGGCCTTGATATAGAGAATGAGAAAGGAAAAGTCTAGAACTGGTCTGAAAGTTCTCTGTTTCTTTGGTATCAGAAAGATCTATGAATAAAACTCTTAGCATATCTGATATAAGGGTACTAATTCTAGGACTCCCTGACCCAACATGTGACCCAAAACTGGAGGAAACAGGGATATTTGGCTTACAGGATTAGGAGGAATCCCCTGAAAAGGAGGGAGGGACTTCCACTGCTAATTTCTGCTGGATGATTCCCAGAACCAATTGTCTGAGATAGACCAGCTGGCATAATGGTTACGGTCTTCACCTCCAAAGCAAAAAGTAGAAGGTTTGATCCTGATCTCAAGCCATTGTTTGCATATTTTCCCTGTCTTTGTGGGGTTCCCACCACTATGCTGAGTGTTTTCATATTCAACTCACTCAAGAATGGAGCAATGTGCAGCAGCACAGACTCTGGATGTTGCTCTATAAGGCAAACCCAAACACTTTGAATGTTTGCAGTGGTATGCAATAATCAAAAGATAGGAGTACACAGATCATAGACTGCAGCCCATGGCAGGGCTAGCCATTTGATGGTGCAAAAGATGGCTCTAGGTGATTTGATCGTGTTGACTAATGTCAACAAATAGGCATTTATTTATTTTTGCTGGTGATAAATGGGTGGAGGGCACAGTCTACTCTGACCTACACCAGGGACTCATGCTAACAGTCAGAGGGGTGAGTGTGTGTGTGCGTACAACTATTGGTCAGTGTATGCCCACCATAAATCCCAGCAGACCTGGGTTAATAAGTTATTGGCTGGCTGGTGTTCAGTTGTCCAGCTTATGTTACCTGAGATGGCTCTACTGAGCAAAATCTGGATGTAAAACCAATCAACCTGCCAAACATAAACTAGGAATTGCTACACTCAATGTAGATTCATTGACAGGACAGAACTTAGAAGTGGATGACATGATAGTAAGGAGGAGGCTGGACATCCTATGTATTCAGGAGACAAAATGAAGGAAAGTGCATCAAAGCCACTTGGCTTGGAATCCTAAGTGTACTTCTCATAGGGGAATATGCTAGTAATGATGTGGGAATTGCGGTGAGGGAAAAGCTTCAGAAGACAGTGAGGGATATTATCAGAATTAGTAACAAACCCATGGCAATCAGATCTCAGTATAATGATAAGGCAGTATTCATAATCTTAGCCTATGCCCCATAGCAGGGTTGAGATAGTGAGGAAAAGAGCACATTCAGACACCAGTTGCAGGATCTACTAGAGATAAAGCAGGACAAAATGAACTGATGTTGATAATGGGTGACCTGAATGCACTTATCAGGACAGACAAAACAGGATATGAGGACTGCCTGCATCTACATAGGTGGGGCAACAGGAATAAAGAAGGAGAGGCCATTCTTTACTTTTGTCTGGCAGATGGCTTGATGGTGACCAACACATGGTTTAGCAAGAGAGACAGTCACAAGGTCACATACAAGAGTGGCCAACATGCATCTCAGGGAGACTCCCTCCTAGTTAGGAAAAGGTAGTGGGGTAGAATCAGTGACTGCAAAGTCATCTCCAGTGAAACAGTCAGCCCACAGCATAATCCACTGGTTGTTTCAATCAGCTGAAGCAGCAGTCAGAGAAGGCTCTATGGTCAACAGAGATCAGGCTGAAGACCTGAAAGTTGACTAGAGAGAAAACACAATAGTTCAAGGAACTACTCAGGGATATAACACTTCAAGAAGAATAGGAAACACGTGGAGTTGAAGAAGAATAGCAGTACATCAAAACACATGTGTGAGGACTACAGAAGAGATATGGGGCCTAGCCAGGTATGGAAATAAGGTACAAAAGGAAAGCTGGTGGAGGAATGCAGAAGCCCAGAAAGTCATAAATAGAAAGAAGGAGTGCAGGAAAAAGTGGGAGATAGAAAAGATGGAATAGGCCAGGAAGGAATACTGGTTGTTTAATAAAGAGGCTAAGAGAGAAGTTGCAATAGCAAAGAACAAGGCATCACAGGTACTCTTTGAGCTTCTGGAAAGTTACTCAGTAGGCGGCACAAAGAAACTACCAGATTGCAAGTCAGAAAAATAAAGAAGAATATCAGACACCCTTCATAAGGGATGCCTGCAACAATCTGCTTACCAGTCTACAGGACATCAAAGGCAGATTACTTCCAGGAGTTACTGAATGAAGAAAATCCCACAGAAGCTGGACAGCCCCAGATACAGCTTAGGATGAAAGAAGAGGAGAAGAAGTTAGAATAGCACTAAGTAAAATTAAGTCAGGGTAAAGCAGAAAGATGAGGTCACAGCAGATATGACAAATATGTTAGGTGAGCTAGGGAAGATGAAGGCATATCCTAAATGACTGGAGAATAAGTATTACTAATGGCAGCATTCAAGAACAAAGGGGACATTCACAGCTGTGAACAGCATAAATTTATAAGGTTAACAGCTTCAAGTATCCGGGAGGGGTGGCTCAGGAGAAGGGATGACTGAATGAGGAGGTCAAATCTAGTATCAGGGGGCTGCAGATAACTGGCAGAGAGTGTCGGGGTAGTGTGTGACAGATGAATGCCAAAGAAGCTGAAATGTAAAGTGTACAAAACAGTAGTGTGACAAGTGTTACTGTATGGTACAGAAACCTGGGCAGTAAAGGCAAGAAGCTGAAATGTAAAGTGTACAAAACAGTAGTGTGACAAGTGTTACTGTATGGTACAGAAACCTGGGCAGTAAAGGCAGGCAGTTGAGGAAGCTAGACATGATGGAAATGAAGTGCTTGAGATGAGTGGTAGGATGCACACTGTAGGATGAAAAACTGAGGACATAAGAGTAGAAGCCAAAGTAACTCCATCTGCAGAAAAGGTCAAAGAGAGCAGATTATGGTGCTTTGGGTACATGTACAAAAGCAGAAGAACATCTGGTGAAGAAGATTTGGGACAGACAGGAAGAAGGCAAGAGGAAACAAGGGCATCCAGGAAAGAGGTGGATGGATTGTGTTAGTGAAGGTCGGTGACAGTCAGGCATGAGTGTCAAAGAAGGTAGGAGAGTGGCATTGAATAGAAAGAGATGACAGCAGTTGGCACAACACCCTGACACCATGTAAAAAATGGGGAAAAAAGGGGGGTTGATGATTTCTCTGAAAGAATATGATGCCACTAGGGATGATGCAGACTAAGAGTGAGGAAAAGATTGCCAGGGTGGGAGACAGGAGTCCAGAGAGACAAGTAGTCCTTCTGACTTTTTGGATTGTTTTGTTCTGAGAGGCTTTCTCTTTCTTTTTAGAGCCTCCTTGTCATTGCTTTTTATAATCCTGCTTGTTAGCATCTTACTGCTTAAACTGATTTTTGAAAAAGTGTTCTGAGTTAGAAAGAAAGTTTTTATTAAACTTAGAAATGGAGGGTTGGAAAATTTGTCACCAATTGAATCAATTTCCCTTGTTTACCACATGTTTTAAGTACCTCAGCAACAGAAAAGCCAAATAGAGCATCCTTGTCTATGGGGAGAATTTAAAATCTCAATTTTAACATCTTCTAGTGAGTTTTGAGTAGCCTTAGCAACATGGGTTATATCCTGACAGCCAACCTGCCTTCTTAAGCCTTGGACTACCTCCCACACTTATATCCAGACTACTGTTGCAAGAGATTCCACGGGGGAAAGCCAGCAGTCTGGGTGCTACGTCTTCAAGACGTGCTTGCCTATTAAAGAAAAGGGGGCGATGGTCTGCATAAAAAGTTAATGCTAGGTTTAAGCATAAAGGTCCTTAACCTGGCAATACAACATAAAAATGAAGGTGGGCGGAGGGAGCAGGCAGCTAATGCAGCAGTGATTTATTTCAAGCATCTACTGTTATGGTAAGTTTACTTACAGAACTGCACTGTGTTCATTCATTAAATCATTGCTGTAGTAGCCTTAGGTATATGAATAGATTATCACAACTTATAGCAAATGAGAGTCCCGGAGCCCATGGAGCATGGTCCTACCAAAGCCTGTTCTAGACCTGGAAAAGGAATCTAGTTCATAGTATTTTGTAAAAGTACACATAGAGGACCAAGTAACTGCTTCTAGAATGCATCTAGAGTCCACTCCTTTTAAAAAAGCCATAGAAGAAGCTAAGGTCTTGCCAGAATGAGCTTTGATGATGCCTGGAAGTACCTTGTTATGGTGGGAATAACAAAAAGAAATAGCAAGAGACAGCCAACTAAAAATAATCTGTTTTGACATGGGTTGCTGTTTTTTACCTTTTTAGAAAATAAACAGCTCTTCAGCTTTCATGAAAGGTTTATTTCTGTCAGGGTAGTACCTAAGTTGTCTATACACATCCAGACGATGAACAATCCTTTCTACCTTATTCTTAGGTTCTGGAAAGAAGACAGGGAGATAGATGTCTAGACTCAAAGTAAACTCTGAAACCACTTTAGGAATAAATGAAGGATTTCTTCCCAAGGAAATCCTGTCTTTTTGGAACACCAAAGTGGGTTGACATACTGTAAGAGCTAGTGATGCAGATACTCTTCTTGCAGATATCAGAGCAATTAGAAATACTGTTTTCAAAGATATAAACCTTAAGACCATCTGATGAGCTGGTTCAAAAATGAGCCAGTTGACTTCTCCAAAACAAAGATAAGATCCCAAGTATTTACTAGGTGGACATGAACACTAAACCCCTTTCAAGAGTAGGTTAACTAGAGACTGTACTTAATGCGGAGGATCCATGGGCAGACATGTAAAAAAGGCCAGATGATAATGACTCACACAAATATTGCAAAAACACTTTTACAGAAACCCTAAAAGGGATCTGGTTGTAAGTGTGGCACCAGCATGAGAATCTTGTATGTTTACCAGTATATGAGTTCCTAGCAGCAGGTTTCTTTGCCTCCTTTAACACATGCACATCCTCAGAAAAATGGCGCCTAAAATGTATCAAACCTAAATTATCCAGGCAGTCAGTTGTAGTTGTTTTAGGTTAGGGTGTATCCTAGCAACACCGGTCTTGTGTGAGTAGATGGATTCTGTGAGGAAGCTTGTCATAATTGCCCTTGGCCAGTTTCATAGGAAGGGAGAATTAATGTTGCCTGAGCCAGAAGAGAGACATCACAATGATTTTTGGAGAGTCTTTCTAAATCTTCGGAACGACTCTGGATATCAGTGTAAAGGGTAGACATGCATACAGGAGCATTCTCATGTATGTGAATGAAAAGGCATTTGTTTTCAATGTGTGAATGCAAGGAATCCTGGAGCAGTACTGTCTGTTTTCAAATGAGGCAAACATATCTATTTGAGGAGCTCCCCATAACTGGATAAATGCTTGGAAGACCCTCTTTGTTCAGTTTTCATTTGTTAGGGTCAGTCCTGGTCCTGCAAGGTTGTCTGCTACAAGTTTTTCTCTGATGGAATGTAGGGCTTTCTAGCCTGTAGGGCTAGAAAGTGCTAAACTGCTACCACCTAAACTATCATAGAAAATTTGCATAATGGTTAAGATCTGATACCTCCTGTATGTATATGTACCACACAATTGTGGTTTTATCTGTAATCCCTAGAATAGGTCCAGACTGCTGATAACGAGAGTTGAACACATATAACTGCCAACATCTCCTTAGTATGTACATGTCCTGGTCCATCTAATTTGTTCCAAAGAACTTGCAGTTTTATTCCCATAGACATAGTTCCACATATGGAATCTGATGATTCTGATGTTACAGATTACTCTGGAATTGTCAGAGAACAGGAGAAACCCAGATTCATGGATATAAAGTCTCTTCGCCAAAATAAAATCCTCTTTACAAAACCCAACAAATCAATCTGAAAGCTTAGGGGGAGATGATATTGGGAACATGGTGTTTTCAGAAACCATTGAGTTTTCCTCATATGTATTCTAGCCAAATGAATCACGAGAACCATAGATGGTGCGAACCCTAAAATCCTAAGAAATGTCCTTGCTGAAGTCTGTGACTGGATAGAAAAGCTCAAGAGAATGTTAAAATATAAATTCACTTTTTCTTGTAGAAGAATTTATTTCTAAACAGAAGTATTCAGACAGTAACCTAGAAACACTGTCCAGTGAGATAGAAAGAGAAAGGATTTTATTAAGTTCCCTTGAAATCCTGGGTTGATGGTGAGATTTGTTACCCACATAAGAGACTCCTGCACTTTTGAAAAAAGACTCTGTAAGATAAGACAGTCATCTAAATAAGGAAAGAAAAAAATGAATATTCTTCAAACTGCAATGGGCTATCACTGGAGCTAGATATTTTTTAAACACTTTTGGGGAAAAGAAATATCCAAGTATAATGCAGAGAAATGAAAGTGTAAACCCTATGGTAATATGAATGTGATGCCAAGCATCTTCCTGATTAGAAGGATGTGGAGAAATCCGCTGGAGAGATAGACTCCTACTAGCATTTGTATCCCTTTAAGAATTACTTTCAGAATCCATTTGTCTATGGCAATTTGTTACTAAAGAGAAAAAGAAGAACCATATCCAGGGACAAAGTAAAAGGATTGCCAGGGTGGGTGTGGAGGGGGATACTGCAAAAATTATTCCAAACAGACTGTCCCAATTTTATTTTTATTTGAACCTTTTTGCCCATATTTTAATTGCTTGTAAAAAGCTTTTTAAACTGTTAGTTATACATTTTATTAAAAATTCTTAAGTTAGAAGAAACGGTCTTTGCAAATGTGAAAAAAGCAGGCTGAAAAACCTGAGAAACTCTCTGAATCAGTCTTCTGCTTTCATCAAATGGTTTGAGCACCCGAGTAGGAGATGGACCAAACAAAACTTACTTCTCCCAAACTAATGTGACTGTACCCATGTAAATTTCTCATAACAGAAGTAGAATCTGCTGCTCTGGACACAATATCAGCCCAATCAAAAGCAAACTTTGAAGCATGTTTGGTTACCTGGGAAGCATAAGCAGTTAAATATTTCAAATTGGGTTTTAAAGAAGATAAAACTGGCAAGTAACATTTCTCATATTCTCAAAATATGCCAACAAAAATTAAGATGCAAGCTTGGCAGTTAAGGAATCCAAAAAATAAAGTAGTAAAATAATGTATTGCTTTTCCAAAACTGTATAAGAATTTTCCATCTTTGTCAAAAGGAGAGGGATTACAAATATATATGATTGTGGAAAATATGTAATCAATATACCATATTATGGGCTTTGGTTATCCTGTCAGGCATATTGTAGGTATTACAATTTATCCCTTAAAGCTGTCAAAATGGATAGATAGCAACTGGATGAGGAAAATCTATTTGTAGTATATCCTAGCATTTATGCAAAGAGACTAGAATATAATTCTGTTCTCAATGAAACTGGTCACAGTCAAAACACTGAAAACTCATAGCACTGAAACCCATAAGATCAAACCCATTTTACTGAAAAGTCACAATACTGAAAACTCATTAAAGTGAAGAGTGTATGACTTTATAAAATTGTGTAGAATGCATGCAATGGTGTCATTTCCTCTCATAGGAGTTATTAAGGAAGTGAGTCTAGCACAGTATGCGTGACTTGCGTTGGTCAGCATCTTGTTGTGCCCCCAGATCTGTAGATGTCAATATTTGCTCTTAAGCATCGATTCACTGTGTGTGGTGTTTTTTTATTTTCTCCATGGTTGTGCAATCACAGAGTTAGTATATATAAGTAAGGGGGTGTGGGGGGTGCAGGGGGTGCAGGACCAGATGACATCCCGGGCTGTGTACTACATGAACTACAACATGAACTGGCACCTCACCTAAGTGTCATGTTTAATCATAGCCTCACCTCAGGTTTCATGCCCACTGAGTGGCACAGAGCTACAGTTATCCCACTCCACAAGGGGGAATCCACCTTGGATCCCAGAAACTACAGTCCCATCAGTCTGACAAGCCTTATCTGCAAGGCCATGGAGCATATTATCATGGAACTTATAAACAAAGACATTGGCAACTTTCAAACACTGGACCCCACCCAGTTTGGGTTCGTGAAGGGCCGATCTTGTCTCCTGAACCTGATTGACTTCATCAAATCAGTCTCCGAGCCATGGACAAGGGTAAGGTGGTCCACACAGCCTATCTAGACCTTGCCAAGGCCTTTGACACCATCCTCCACACTGGAATCATAGATAAACTTACTAAGATGGGCATTAATCCCTACGTCACCCAATGGGTTGCTAACTGGCTTACTGAAAGAACCCACACTGTAAAAGTAGCCAACTCCAAATCCAACTCCAGACAAGTGACAAGTGGAGTACCGCAGGGTTCAGTCCTGGGACCGCTCTTGTTTGGCATCTAATTCTCTGAAGTACAGGCCAACACTAAGGGACTCTGGCTAACAAAGTTCGCAGATGACTGCAAACTGGGAGCCATTATTGAATCCCCAAATGATGTGGATACTCTACAAAAGGGCTTTACAGAAACAGATGCTTGGTGCCAGAGCCATGGGCTCAAGCTCAATGCCAAGAAATGTATAGTTATCCCCTTTGGGAAAAAACATGAATCCGTGAATTACCATATAGGTGGCAGTACACTAAACACCAAAAGTGTGAGAAGAGACTTAGGGACACAGGTGGACAGTGGTCTCACCTTCAATAAACACATCACCACAACAGTCAGGAAATCTTTCTATGTGGCACACCTCATCACTAAGGGCTTTTCATCCAGAAAAAACGAGGTCATTGTCCCACTGTACTCATCCCTCATTAGACCCATTATAGAATACAATGCCCCATTTGGTATGTACCTCTCAAGACATCTGCAACAACTGGAAAGGCCGCAGAAATACCTCACTAAAAGAATCACAGGCCTAAAGCAGATGCCCTATGCTGACCGCCTTAAAAAACTCCAGCTATACTCTGTTGCATATCGTCTACTCATAGGCGATCTCTGCTTAACATACAAGGCCATGTCAAACCCAGAGCTGTTGGACATGCTACACTTAAAGAAATCCCAATCCCTCAGAGCCACACGCTCCAGGGATCTAAACCTTGTCATCACAATAAACAAAACATGCTGGAGGGATAGGTTTCTGACCCAGAGACTCCCCAGACTCTGGAATAGATTGCCCATACATGTCAAGCAGAGTGCCTCTTTGGACCTCTTCAAAAGGAACCTTGACGATTGGATGGTTGAAAGGAAATTCACCCCGGGGATCACGTCAGTCGCCCTGCTAGACAGGGGTCCAGGGAAGTAAATAGTGTGGGAAGAAATAGCCAGGGAATTGTTATGGCTAGGCTTGTATAGGCCCTAGGGCTGATAGCCTAGTACCAACCTATGAACCTATTTTTAGGATATATTTATTGTGGAGAATGTTTTCAGTGTTATCAGTTTTCTGTGTTATGCGTTTTCAGTGCTATGAGTTTTGGTTATATGGGTTTGACCTTATGAGTTTCAGTGTTATGGGTTTTCACTGTTATGACATAGGCCCCACTGATGCATAAGATTCAATTTAGAAATACTTTCATTAAAAGAAAATTCCTCTGTAAAGAAGTCGCTAAATAAACACTTTCCTCAGAATCAGAATTTGGCTGGAAAAAATGTTTCCTAAAATACAGCTTTTATTTTGCAATCAGGAGAATTTAAAGTTCTGTAACAGTATATACAGATCTCAGGCATCTGGCCATCAGGTCATAAAAATCTGCTCTCAAACAAACATCAAGTTTTTTTTTTTTGTAAATATATTTAATAATTAAGTAATTCATTCATTCATTCATTCAACATGCTCACTCAGATTGGTGAAAAACCTGACCGGAATTATAACATCCTTGATATTCATTAATAAGGACTCTGATGCCATTTATATTATGAATGGTATTGTTGTCTCTGTATGGACAAACACTACAGCTCTTCAGGCTGTACTAGGGATGAGTGAGGAGCCATTAATAGGTTAGGAAGCATGGTTTTAGAGTGGACAAGTCTGTTATAAGAAATAGATGGACCATCTGGTAAGATGTTAACAAGAACTGTGACATTAAGTAAACAACGCTAATGTTTTCTTAAAATTCAAACAATACTTACCATAAAGACAGAATATCTCATCACAAAATATATCTTCTATTAAGGGATGTACTTCTTATATCTAAAGTTAAAACAATGAGTAAAAAGGTCACACAAAAAAAACAATTGGTTAAAAAACAAAAAGAAAATTCTAATAAGGCTAGACTTTCCACTGTGTGATTCCTTAAATTTCTTGTATTAGAGGCGTCATGGGATATATGCAAATTACCCTTTAAGGACAACAGGTGTTTCAGCTAAGTGGCAATTCTAAATGTCCATGACTTTTTTTCTTTTAAGTCTATTTATGGACAGTTTCAGGCCAATAAGGCAAACCACACTAGCTGTGGGCAAGCATGTTTCTGCCTTCTTATGGCATTATCAGCACAGCATAAGTGAAATGTTTGGCTAACAATTGGAAACACAGGGTTGTCGTACCCAGCTGATATTCATAAACATTAGGGTGTCTGCAAAATATCCCAACTAACAAACAAAAACAATGAGTAAAAGGGTCACACAGAAAAAACAATCGGTTAAAAAAACAAAAAGAAAAATCTAGCAAGGCTGGACTTTCCACTGTGTGATTCCTTAAACCTCTTGTATTAGAGGCAACATGGAATATATGCAAATTAACCTTTAAGGACATCAGGTGTTTCGGCTAAATGGCAATTCTGAATGTCCATGACTTCTGTCTATTAAGTCTATTTATGGACAATTTCAGGCTAATAAAGCCAAACCCCATTAGCTGGGGACATGCATTTTTCTGCCTTCTTATGGCATCATCAGCACAGCATAATTGAAATGTTTGGCTAAGTTCACAAGACATGTATAGTGTAATGACCCTCAATAAAGAAGTAGTTAGTAGTTCCTCTGACTGCCCTGTGTCATGTTATGTGCATTAAATGTCAGCAGTCCCAGTAATAAACACAATATTTTGAATGCATAGTCTGTGGGCCTGGGGGAACACATTGTGTAGGAGGGATCATATAAGATGACCAGAATGCACTTGTGGCTAGCAGAAAAGTATTAGCAGCTTCAGGCTTTTTTTATAAAGAACTGTATAGTAAATTAGTACTCCAAGAAGTGGTGAAGTTATAGTTTTAGAAGTAACTTTTTAATAAAATGGCAAAAGTTTAGAAGAATTTCTAAAATACATATGACGGTATTCGTAGTGGTTGCACCTACATGTAATGACAATCTGCTCTTTCTGGACTTTACAGCAGCCAAGGCAAGAGTAATAGAGGCTATTTGCAGTCATATCTGATAGCCTAAAATAAAGTTATGTAATTGAAGGATTAATGGAATTCTAATGAGATGTGCTGTAAAACTTCTTATGCTAATATATCTCTTTCTACCTGTTTGCAATTCATAGTTGTTTCTTGACACATTTCCATGTGTGCCGCATATATGTATTATAAAAGGCAGAATTGTGCCTTTTCTATCTACTTTGCAGTTGGTAAAGAGGCTTGTTTTTGCCGCCTGCATCGCAGTTTCCCTGTCTGAACTGCTTGTCTTGACCAAGCTAAAACTGCATGCAGCCAATGGCACTCACCAGACAAGAAGGTCAAGATACAGGCTAAAAATTAATCATTACAATTCCAATAATCAGGAAATTCTTGATAGGTTTAGAGTTGACAGGGACATTTTAGTGAGCATGTATGGCCCACAGATGAGAATTGGGGGAGGCATAAACTTCTTTTCCCTGTGGATACAAAAGGTATGTATATCCCTCACTATGCTTGCCACATAAACCTTTCAGAGACAGACTGGGAACATGTTGGATATTTCTCAGGCCTCTGACTTGAGGATACTTTAGAAGTTCTTTGATATACTCTTGGCACGTGTGGATTAGGACATCTATTTCCTGGTGTCACCTCAGGACAGATTTTGAACCATGCATTCCTTTTATGGTGTGGCACATTTCTCTGAAGTGCTTGGTGCAATCGATTGCATCCATGTTCCCATTAGACCTCCATCGGGTCCACAGGGGTGGGGTGGGGTGGTATCATAGTAGAAAGGACTACCATTCCATCAACTGCCATGTAGTATGTGATGTTTGGGGAAGCATCACCAATATGCTGGTTCAGCATCCTGACAGTGCCAATGATTCCCATATCTGACACACAAGCTCACTCTTCCACCTCTTTCTGCATGGTAGGATGCTCCATAGTGACCTTGCTGGCAAGTGGGAATTTTAATTGCAATCATGTAATTGGTTGTTCGTAGTAAAATGTATAGCTTATTACTAAACAACTCTTCCCTTAATTTTAATTGCAATCATGCAATTAGTTATTCGTAGTAAAATGTATAGCTTATTACTAAACAACTCTTCCTTTGTGTTGCCTCCCCATTTTCTCTTGTTTGCTTGTGTTTTTCAGGTGATGCTGGCTATCCCCTAGAACCCTGGCTCATGACTCCAGTGAGGAATTCTGGTAGGATCTGCAGTGGAAAGTTATAACACTGCCCTGTCACAGATATGAATTGTCAGTGAGAAAGTATTTGGCCTGCTTAAAGCCAATTTCCTCAACCTGGATGAGTCTTCCTTCCGTATGACCCTTCTGCAGCACGCAGGGTGTTTACCATATTTTGCACAACATCATCATGTGCCGGTATGGTGGTGAACTGTACCATGATGTCACTTTATGTCCCAGTACAGCTCCTACCATGACTGATGATGGTGTTAATGGCCAGCTGGCAAGAGTAAGAAGGGACCCCATGCAGCAGGCTCGGGCAAAGTATGCAGCTGTGCAGGTAAAGAGGCAGCTTCTAGTCTACAACTATGGGTTATGATGTTCAGGTTAGTGTTTCCTCACTATAAAAACACATAGGGGCAGATTCATTATCTCCTACACTACGTGTCTCTGTATTCAAGAGCATCCCTACTGCATTTTTTTGTGCTTTCTAGTCACTCAGAAAGATTACATTAAGCATACATGTAGTGTACACTTTGTGGTAACCTTTATGAATCCCCTTCAATATTTAAATATACAAGAAAAGCATTAGGAACATTAGAATTAGGAGGAAGACTGTGTGAGTTATGCCTGTGTTGTTTGTTCACTCAGAACGATATACACTTAGTGTACACTTAGTCAGTGTTATTGAATCCCAGGGACAGAGTATAACTGATGCTTGTAGTGCTTTGTGTGGACAGTGCTGTATGGTACATGACCTACTGCAACTAGTCATTAGATAGTCCTTGTCTTTAAATGATATTTTTTATTTCCTACAGTAGAGTTACTCATAAAGTACACGTTTACTATTTATATTTATAGTTACTCGTAAAGTACACATGCTTACTATTTATAATATTTATACCTGACTCTTCAATCAGAAGTGAACAGAGTTGGCTACATATAAGGAATAAGTACATTTTGCACTGTTTTGTTGAATGATTTTTGTTTGGGGGGCTGTATTTCACTATATACAGTTGGCTTTTGCTGTAAAGTTCATTAATGCAAAATTGGCTTTGTTGTTGCAGTACTTCACTGAACTGGCATACTGCTGCTCTGTTCTAACTTGAATGTTTCATGAGTTCATACCAGGCACTGGAAAGGAAAATGTACGACATTTAATTCTTTTATAATGTATGTTTCACCACTTTTAATTCTGTTAAATAAGAAGTAATTTGTTTTTACAGTAATGTACTGCACATTAGATTAATTATTTCTGTGTAAGACATTGACCCGCGGGTAATCAGAATTAGTACAAATCATCATTTGTGCAGCGTTGATGGTGAAATGGATACGATGCAAGTATTGGTGGCAGGATGACTGTTACTCATAATATTTTTACACTGTGTTAGGCTGCTAACAGTGTATATAAGTTCTGCTCCCACCTTTACTTTTATGGATTCAGTTTTTTTTTAATTTAGCATTTGTTTAACTGTCAGCATTAGCATTAGTCATTTTATACTTATACTGAACAACCTCTTAATGGAGTAAACATTGCACTCTGCAATTACCCCCACCCACCTTTATTTCCACATCATTTTTTTCTTTGTATTGTAAGTAATGCCAGTGGTCATCTGAAGTACATGTAGCTGAAAAGCCTGTTAGTATTGAAGCACATTGTACACAGACACTTTCCTTCTTTGCTCTATACCCCGGGTGAATACACTTATATAATTTTTTCTTACATTCACTTTTCCTTAAACAATAACATTAGTGTACTGAAATGCATGCTGTTGAAATAGGAAATGTCATGCTGTCATTACCTGCAATGTTAACCCTGAGTTACAGTACGTGAAGGTCAAGTGTGCCATGCACAATGTTCCCTAATGATAGGGTGAGTGTTGGTGCTCGTGATCGTGAGAAGTGGTGGCATCTATGCTCGATTCTGATTTACTGCAGTAAAGTGACTTACTAGATGCAGGTGATCTTATTGATTCCTGATCACATTTCAGTCTTCAGTGCTTTTATTAATGTAAGTATGTTTAAAGTGATTTGCTGATGATTCTATGTACATTGCGGCATTTGATGTGTCACGTGGCAAGATGTATTTTCCTGCTTGCCTTTCTTTATTTTTGGTCTGTTTTTTAATAAAAAGCTTTGTAAACTTTTCATTAAACCATGGTCCAAAAATGTAGCTTCTTCAGTTGTGATATTACTATAAGTTAATGTTTAGCACATCCATAGACTTTAATGGGTCATGTACAGTGATGCATCCATCACAGTCTATGGATGCAGCAGACATTTTAAAATTATTTTTAGACATTAATAACAGGACAAAAAAGTTTGCTGATGGGAGAAAGTACCATTTAGCTGTTTATGCACTATATGCTGTGCTGCAAAGGTAAGTTTAAGAATGTTGACAAATCACTTTTATTTATACCACAGGTCCAATTCATGATTTTTTGTATTATTATTATTATTATTATTATTATTATTATTATTATTATTATATAGACTTTGTAATGATTTTGACTTGGAGATGCTTATCTCTGGTGTTCTATATTGTTTTTATTGATTTAGTTTTTTTTTTTTTTTTGGAGTATGCCTGTGTTTGATATTTTTACTATGTATGAATTAAAAATGCCCATATTGTATAGATCAAACAGCCGACCTCCTACATATGTTTTGGAGTTGTAAATGTATTTTTAAACTCTGGAATTCCTTGAAACTTCAACTACAAAAAATGGGATATCAACATTCCACACTCTCCTGGGAATTTACGATTTTACATATTCCACCACCCAACTTGGAAAGAACCCAAAGAATTATACTAGTCAATATTTTTTTGTTGATGAAGTTATATATAGCTTCCAATTGGTTGAACCCTTTACAGACATCATGGCAAAATTTCAAGATAGTAGCCACCAAACATATTCTAGCACATAAATTTCTAATTAGTGATCATAAGAAAAATGTAAACAATACAAAAATATGGGAACAAATCTTTAACATTGTATTAGCTTAAAGTTCCATTCCACTATTCGCTGGGAAAAACTGAATAACTGTTGAATTTTATTGAGATAAGTCTTATATGGTTACTAGTTCTTTTTTCTTCATTATTTTTTTTTTAGAAGTGTATAGGTATGTATAATGATTCTATGTAACTGTTGGAAGCATTCATGTACATATTGTAAGTAGTTGGTAGTACTGTATTAGTTGTTTGGAAAAAATAAAATAAAGAATTATTATTGAAAAAAAAAAAAAAAAAAATAAAATAAAGATTTGTTCTTGAATGTTTCTAATATTTTACTACAGAAAGAAGCAATGCTTATTGTTAATACTATGTATTCTAATGAGATGAATAATGATTTGAATTACAAATATTTATTATGAACTTGAATGAATGCATTGAATGGAATTTTCTACCTTCTCTCCACTTTTTACTGTTGGTGGATAGTAGACTAAGTATTATTATATGTTGTTACTATGATTTAATCAGGAAGACAGTATGCTGAAAGATACTATAGTTATGTAAAATCTTACCATAGCAGTAGATGTCCTTGCCTTCGCTGTTGCAATATTCCTTATGTATTGGAGAGTACCAAAGCTCAAAAGGAAACCTGGAAGGAAGAAGGAACAGTAGAGCCCTCTATGAAACCATGGAGAATATCCCTAGCAGAACCAGCTATAGCCCTAGAGATGCCATCCAACTTGTAGTGCTTGCTAAAGGTAAGCAGAGAAGTCCAGGTAGTTTCTTCTAAAATAGAAGTAGTATCCAACCCTTTGAAAAAAGCTCCAGAAGAAGCCACAGTTCTAGCAGAATGAGCCTTTACTGAAGCAGGAAGGTTCTTACCATGAAAGGTACAACAAGAGGAAATAGCCTTTGAAAACCAGGAAGAAATACTTTGCTTGGATACAGCTAATCCTAGGGATCTAGGATGAAAGGAAACAAACAACTGGTCAGATTTCCTAATTGACTTAGTCTTATCCAAAGAAAATTTGAGTTGTCTATGTACATCCAAAGTACATAGCACCCTCTCACTTTTAGATTATGGAGAAGGGAAAAAGGTGGGCAAATTAACAGACTGACTAAGTGATAACTCATTAATCACCTTAGGCATAAAAGAAAGATTAGTATGCAAGGACACCCTGTCCTTATGAAAAAACAAAAAAAGGAGGACAGGCCATAAGTGCTTGCAAGTCCAACACCCCTCTGGCAGAACTGACAGCTAATAAAGGAACTGTCTTCCAAGAACAATGTTGCAAAGAAGCTGAAGCAGCAGGCTCAAAAGGAGTCTGTGTCAACTTTTCCAAAACAAAATTAAGATCCCAGGAAGTAGGAACTGGCTTCCTGGAAGGTCTAATATGAAGGATACCTTTAAGGACTTGTTTAGCTTCAAATCTAGAAGATAAATGTGGAAATAAAGGCAGACAAGCAGATATAGCTGATAAATGGGCTTTAATAGAAGAATAGGCCAAACCAGTATTGAGCAACTCACACAAAACACAAAACCAAAGGAACATCGACAGTAAGTGGGTCCAAGTCATGAGAAAGACATCAGAAAGAAAACCTCTTCCATTTGGATAAGTAGTATTTCCTAGTAGTGGGTTTCTTGGCCTCCTGCAGGACACTCAGCATGTCCTCATTAAAAAGGTGTCTATGAAGAATCAAAAATAAATCCTATCACCCACAGTGTCAGTTGAAGAGTGGATAGGTGGGGATTGATGAGAGATGTCTTGTCTTGTGTGAGCATGTCCACCATGGAGGTAACTTGTGGTGATTGCACTTGGATAGATGCAGCAGAAGAGGTAACCAATGTTGTCACAGCCAAAAGGTAGTCATCAACAAGATTTTGGGAGTGCCCTGTTGAATTTTGCCCAGGACGTTTAGAATGAGAGGAAGGGGAGGGAATGCATAAAGAAACGTCCCCTTACAAGAAAAGGATAGGGCGTCCACCTTCCACACCAGAGGACCTGGGAATCTGGCACAAAACTGAAGAAGATGTCTGTTCATAGGGGAAACAAAGATACCTACTGGTGGACAATGGCAATAAACACATCCCTGTGAAGCATCCATTCATCAGATTGAGTTAAGTACCTGTTCAGATTGTCTGCCACTATGTTCTGACCTGAAGGGATGTACTCTGCCAGAAGATTCAGTTGATACTGGACTGCAAGATCCCAAACCAGGAGAGCCAACTGGCAAAGGAGATAAGATCTTGCCCCTCCCTGTTTGTTCATATACTACATCACTGTGGAATTGTCTGCAAATGCCTTGAGAGGACCTGGAGAGAAAAGAGTATGAAAGGCCTGAAGAGCCAGCAGAAGGGCTCTCATCTCTTTGACATTGTTGGCCTCCTTATGCTAGCTAGGCAACCATAGTCCTTGTAAATTTAGGGAGTCAAATGCTGCCCCTATCCCACTTCTGAAGCATCTGTGTTGAGTCCCTCAGAGAGAAGAAAAGGATGAATAGGTAGCCATGGATTTAGAGGGAAATGCTGAATCCACCACTGACGTTCCTTCTGAAGACAAGGTAGAAGAGGAACTACAATATCTAGGGGATAAGCATGTTGAAGCCAAATTGATTTTAGTTACCACTGAAACTTTCTCATTTGGAGTTTGGCCAGAGAAAGCATAGGTTTGGTGGATGCCATGAAACCCAAAGTTCTTAGAAACTCCCTGGCTGTAACAGATGCCACAGGGCTAAGAATTTGGAAGAAGGAAATGAGAGCTAAGGCATTAAGAGGAGGCAGGGATGCCAACATGGGTACTGTTTGAATCCTGCAACCCAGAAAGATTTGGTCCTGAGAGAGTTCAGAGAAGAGTAGCTTATTTTGAACCCTAGACCTTGAAGAAGAGAAATTACAAACTGAAACTTTAACAGTAGGATCTCTGGAGAGGAGGCCTGAATCAGAAGGTCGTCCAAGTAAGGAAATACTTATTCCTTGAAACCTGCAAAAAACAATGACAGGAGCAAGATATTTGGTGAATAACCTTGGGGCAGTAGAAAGGCCAATGTGCAAAGCAGAGAACTGAATATACCAGGAAGCAACAGAGAAAAGTAAAAACTTCCTGAAAACAAGATGAATGGGAATATGAAGATAAGCATCCTTGAGATCTAGAGATACCATATAGGCCTGAGAGAAGAGAAGAGGAAACAGAGTTTGAAGGAACAACATTAGAAAGGTGGGTGTCTTCAGAAAGTTGTTTAGATGAGAGAGGTCTAGAATAGGTCTCCAAGGACCCTCTTTCCTGGTACCAGAAACATTCTGGAGTAAAATCTCCTCCCCCTTTGGGATACAGGTACCTCTTGGATAGTACCCTGAGTCAAAAGTTCTTGAAGCACCTCTGGGAAAAAGAGAAGTTGTTCCTGAAGTGGCTAAGGAATACCCATGAAAGGAAGACAGAATTTCCACACCATGAAGTACCCCTGGTGAATGATGGAAAGAACCAAAGAATCCTGAGTAACCTGAAGCCAAATAAGAAGAGAAAGGTGAAGAGAAGGAGGAATTTGGTTGGGAAGTGATGGCTAGTCACACAGCCCCATGTTTATCGGGAAAGGAAGTCTTCTGAATCCCTAAAGTCTGAGTAGCCTTAGCAGGAGGATGCCTCTTACCACTCCGTTTTACTTTTAGAAGAAGGATGAGATTCCTTATGAATAAACCAGGCTTGTTGGGCTATGTTCTTTAGAATTTAGGCACAGGAGAGACAAAGATACATTTAAGTTCCTGCAAGGCCTTCCCTTTATCTTGAAGGGACTTAAATAAATAAATCAGCAGCAGCTTCACCAAACAGAAGATTATTATCAAGAATGGCATGCATCAATTTAGCCTTAATATTATCAGGTAAAGGCTGAAGCCTAAACTAAGAATACATCATCATCAGAGAACCAAAAGCAGCAGCCTTTGAAAAGGCATCTGCAGCATCATAACTGCATTTAATGGAATGTTGAACCATTTGAGAGGAAGCCCCTAACAAAGAAAGAGCAGAAGTTTTCCCCTCTGAGATTGCAAGATCTAAAATAAGCTGACTAGCCTGAGAAAGAAAGGCCAAAACATACCTGGACATATGGGTCTGATAAATAACAGCTAAGGTAGAAGAAGTGTAAACCTTTTTACCTAATTTTTCCATGGTTCTGCAATATTTGTCAGATGGTAGTAACTTAGGTGAAGGAAGCAACTGAGAAAGTTGTCAGAAGCTACTAACACCACTGAGGGGTCAGCAGCAGGACATTTATACAGAAAATTACAATTCTTAGGCACTGTATAAACTCTATCAGGCTTCTTGGCAGCAGGAGGATGAGAATCAGGACCTTTTGAGGCATTGGAAATAGCAACCAAAAGACAGCCAGAACAGGAGGGATAGCAGAAGGTTTAGGGATTCCATCTGCCGCAATTCATAATACCTTTTATGAATATCAGAAACCTGAGCACAATCCCATTTGAAAAATTCCATCCTTCTGGTGATTGTATCCCCAGAAGAAAATTTCTTTAAAGGGAGTATCAGGACTATTAGATTCTTCTTCCTCTGACCCATAGTCCAAAGGAGAAGGAATGTGGGAAGAATAAGCAAGGGATTCCTCATCAGAATCTGACTCTTCTTCAGAGGAATCCTGTTCTCTGGGCCTTTTATATGGAGAAGAGGACCAAGCAGGAGTAGAAACAGAAACCCCTTGTGGTGGTTTTAAGGCCATCAAAGCATGAAACAACCTCTGGGTAAAGGCCTGCCACTCAGGCTGTGAATCCCTAAAAACAGATGAAACATGTTTAGTTTTTTTGTTTCTGCTTTAAAGGAATGTCCTCCCTAATGAATTGAGCAGGCTGTGAAGTAGGCCTGCATTCAAAGACCATAACAGGAACTTCTTTCCTAACTAAAGTCTGTGGAACTCCCTAGGCCCTTCAGAAATAACCATCTGTGGTTCTCCGTGAACTTCCAAAACAAATGCCTACATAGCCTCATTGAATGTGCTCGCAGCTGGTTCCTCACTGGCCTGAAAACTAGTTGCGGCAGAAGAATCTGACAACATGGCCGGATGGGCTTCTGGTTTCTCAATGACCTCAGGAGTAATGACCAATGGAGAATGGACAGCAGAAGATTCTGGTCTTAACTTTTTCACTGTTTTCTTCCCTAATGGCTGATGGTCGAGTTATTGGACAAAAACGTTGTTTGTTCTGAGCATTTATGTATATTTGGTGCTTCTGGGTCTACAATAATGACCTCTAATTTTGAGGGGAGTCATGGTTTTCCCTCATATAGGTGCCTACTTTTCCTCTTCGGTCATACATGACTGTTGTTTATAGAGTGCCTTATAGACATTCTCATACAAAAAGCTTTTTTACCACAAGACAAAGTGGAAACGTATCTAGAATTATTCCTGAACCTTTCTCAGAGTCAGGCTTCTTCAGAATCAAACCTCTCAAATTCGTAGCACAAGAAATATGGAGAAAGCCGAAAATAATGGGGTGACAAAGGCCCAAAAATAGGGACAGATTTTAACTATTGCTCTTATAAAATTAGAAAGTTGTTAGAGTAACAGGATTTATATTAACACACATTTTCTTAATGATATGAAGTCTGAAACTCAAATGTCTTATTATTTAGTGACTTCAGTCCCCATTGATTTGCCAGAAAACCACACATTTTATGAAGAACAGACCAAATATAGTAAGCAAAAAAATCTGGACATTTTGCAAAAAATCTGGACACTTGAGAGGCATGCTCAGAATTTTAGGCCTTATGACTTTTATGATCCCAGTTATACCACTTGCCAGGCTGCCCATGAGAAAGATTCAGTGGTTTATAAAAAACATGTACAGCCAATATCTTCACCACTTAGATTTAAAATCCTATTTCAGGGATTTGTAAATCTAGAACTACAGTGATGGAGGGATCAGATGGCTCTCAATGCAGGACACTCTTTCTAAACCTCAAAGCAATCAGTCTTTACAGATTCCTCATATTAAGATTGGGATGCAGTTTTTATAGGAGTAAAAGTGCAAGGTCTGTGGGACAATTTTGGCAGACAATAGCACATAAATGTCAAGAAAATGCTGGCTGTGATTCAGACTGCAAAAGCCTTAGATCAACTTTGACAACCAGACCTACTTCCGGTGATTGCACACAACATCCCAGTGATGTGGTAACAGGTGGGCACCACATCATACTACATGTGCCACTTGGCAATGATGGCTTGAAAGTTAGCTTTCCAACACTCCTTAACTATTCAGGCCTCTTACATACCATCAGAGCAAAACATAGTGGCAGATAAACTCATCAGATCCTGGACAGACTTCACAAGTGGAAAATCAATCCAGAGGTATTCCAGGAATTGATCAAGATGTGGGGAACACCTCAAGTAGATCTGTTCACCTCTTTACAAAACAAAAAACTAGACATATTCTGCTCCAGGAATGCTTGCAAACAAGCTTGGAGAAAGATGCTATCTCATTCCCCTGATCAGGGATGTTCCTGTGTGGTTTTCCACTCTTTCCACTGAATTCTAAGACACTTATAAAGATCCTAAAAGATTTACTGCAAATCATTATGGTGACTCCATTCTGGTCATCACAAAATAAGTTCTTCCTACTTATGAAATTAGCCAAGAACGGTTACCACAAACCTCATCACAGACTGAATCTACTCACACAGAACAAAGGGAGTTTGATATACCCCAAGATCAAACAACTGTAACTGAGTGCCTTGATGATTCAATTTTGATACATTTTAGGCACCTTTTTCATGAGTGTGTGCATGTGGTAATAATATTATGAAAATGGAAAAGATTCTCTAGTTGGTGCCTAGCCAATAACCAGGGTCCCATCAGGGAGTTTGCATCCCTGGTAATTAAATATTTGTGTGAGTTACTATCATCTGGCCTTTCGTATGCATCTATAATTGTGCATCTAGTGGCTGTTTC
The DNA here is from genome assembly GCF_019279795.1 of Protopterus annectens. Taxonomy (NCBI): domain Eukaryota; kingdom Metazoa; phylum Chordata; order Ceratodontiformes; family Protopteridae; genus Protopterus; species Protopterus annectens. The sequence goes on along the minus strand of NC_056741.1, from coordinate 896,938,665 downwards.
AGTTTGTCTGTTCATGGATTCCCCCTCTTTCTTCTCTGTTTGTGGAAAAACAGGTTATGAAAGGGGTGCTGCAAACAAATTCCTCCAACCTGGGATGTAATTTTGTTCTGGAGAAACTGACATTTTCACCTTTTGAACCTGCTTCTTTGGCTGAGTTGAGTTTCATTACTTGTGAAAGTGTTTTACTTGTTGCTCTGACATCTGCAAGGTGAATATCTGATTTGCAAGCTCTCATGGTGGGGGACCCCTGTATGGTTTTCAACAGAGATAGAGTCACTCTGAAGACTAACCCCACATTCATGCCTAAGTTTGTCTTGGAGTTCACTTTGAATCAAGTAGTAAGTTTTCCAGTTTTTTAACCACAGCCAAAAAAAAATAAAAGACAAGGGTGAACAGATTCTTCATACCTTGGATGTGCACAAGGAACTCGGGTATTACCTTGATAAAGTCCATCAGGAAAGCTGTCTAGCTATTTATTTCATATACTGGGATTAAGAAAGGTCAAACTATGTCTAACAGACACTTCATGGATAGTTATCCTCTGTGATTGTGCTTTGTTACTCCCAACATGGCAAACCATCCCATTCAGGATTCGGGCTCATTCTACCAAGCCTTAGCTTCTTTAATGGAATATTGGAAAGGGTTGGACACTAGAAACATTCTAGAGGCAGCTACTTGGTCCTCCATCCATATATTTTAAAAGTACTACAAATTGGATTCCTTTTCAAGGTCCAGAGCAGACTTTGCAAGGACCATTTTTAAGAGGCTCTTGGACCCTTTTCCTTCCTCTTCCAAGGTTGGGTAAGCTCTGGCAATCTACCCATAGGCTGCTGCAGTAGTGAGAATGATGAATATAGTGTAGTTGTGTAAGTTTCACTTACCCACAACAGCAGATATTCAAGTTCTTTCCTGCTGCAGTAGTAGCCCCAACCCATCCATTCCAACTTGTTGTACAGAGTTGGTATGGGTTACAACTTTTATTGTTGAGATTTTTGTTTGTTGTAGTTAGTTTTGTCATTGGTTACACTAGTTTTTGTTATTTCAGGATAAGTTTCTCTTTTTCTGTTTTGGGCAAGAAAGATTCTTAGTCACTTTGGCTACTTTTATACTTCCCTCCAAAAGGGATTTGCCTATAGACAGCAAGATTGACTGGGAGGGGGATAGAGCTTTGAGAATCTGGCCAGGTCCTGTACCCCTGGCAGATACAATCCATAGGCTACTGCAGCAGTGGAGAATTCAGACATGTACTGCAGTGGGTAAGTGCCACCAACACAAATTGACTTCTTTCAAGGTCATAAAATAAAGTGATAAGTCCTACTGTATTTATTGTGCATTATTTTAATTTCTCTGTAGCATTTGTTAAGATTTTTCACTCTAAAACTTTTTGCAGTGCTGTAATTTTACCACTGCAATTAAAACTGTATTTTTCAGCACACCTGCCTTCTAGCTGTGTCTACTTTGGCCATTTCTGGCAATTTAGATAGCTTCATTGTTTAACTTGGCAATGTCCTATACTTTAGGTCCATTTTTATGGTTTAAGAGCCTGGAAAGGTTAGTGCTATTCTTTGATGGTAGAGGAGGCTAGTCTGGTTGAATTCTTTGCTGGAAGGAACATACTGTATTAATGTTATAAAAGCACAAATAAGCAACTGGACTGGTGTCCTGCAGCAGGATTTGCTAAATTAAAGGGCACATTGGGTGTATACTCCAAACCTGGTCATGAGAAAGTGGCCAATACATATATTAGTAAAAATGAAATCATACCAACAGAAAGAATTGATCCTGACCAAACTGTGGCAGACGGGAAAATTATTAAAAAGCTAGAGACAGCAGAGTGTTTGTTGAAAATGATTATTCCTTGTACAGCAGGCAGAAGAGAAGCAAATTTATCGCAGAAATCAGAGAATATCAAAAGGCAGGTGTGAGATTGAAGCTGCTGTATCCAACTGTCTTCATTCTATTTACTACCGGAAGATCAAAGTAAATTTTTGATGCATAATAGGCTAAGGAGGAAATAAAAAGGTTTATCCAACAAAAAGTGAGCCAGAAAGGAGAAAGAGACTCTACTTCTTATTTCTCTGGCAATAAAGTTCATAGAGAGACTTTACTAGTGAAATATTTTCCAATGTTCCAAAGGAAAATGTATGAGAGAGAGAGTGAGAGAGAAAGCACAATTACTTGAATAGACGAATCAGGAGTACCTTGGACTTGAACAAGAGTCTAGCGCTGGAAGATGGGGATGATCAGGAAGGAAGCAATACTGAAATTAATGAACAACTATGATATAAAAAATAAATTACATTTTGTAAAATATGGCTTTGCAAATAAAAGTGACTGAGAAAAGTCTGGACTTTTGTTGACTTTGTTAAACTTACTGGTGGATTATAGGCCTGAAAAAATAAGACAAAATGATGAAAGCCATGAAAAATGTAAAATTTCTTACAGCTGCAAATATATTCGCTTGTTTTTATTTTTCCATTAGCAAATGTTCTCACCAATAGACTAGATATCTGCAGATGAAGGCAGTTAGCCAAGGGAATTCTGTACATTTTGTGGGGAATTTACAAAGATTGCTTCATGTATTTGCAAGTTTGTTAGTTCTTTTTGACTTTTACATGAAGACAAGCTGTCCTCAAGTGCAAACAACTAAAAATGAGAGTTCTGAGCATTCTTTGCAGACAGAAATGCAAAAGGTAATGGTACAATGACAAGCAGCTCATTGAAAAATAAAGTTTGAAATTATGGAAAGTGAGTAAGAGATAGTAGCTTTCCCAGCAGCCTTAATACTTTAATGCAGCTAAGGTGAGGCAAGAGGAGCAACTGCCTTAGGCACAAAGTGTTGCAGGAACAACTGTCCATCCATCATTCTAATCACTCTTTAATGCAATAAGGGCTTTCAAAAGCTAATATTGCATTAGTGGTCAAACCTGAGCACTGTAGCACTCTGTGTGTGGTCTAAACTGTAGCAACTGTTTGCTACATTTGTAAAAATCAGTTTGCTACAGTTTAAAGGATTTTTTTTCAACTAAAACATAAGCACTATATTGCGCCATGCAGGCAGGATATAAACTGCAGAAACTGTTTGTTGCATTTGTAGCAAGCAGTTTGCTACAGTTTAAAAGAAGAAATTATTGTTTTTACTAAAATGTGAAGGAGGGGCAGGGATAGGGCACAGAAACAGAACCTGAATGGCCGTGGTAGGAGGGGTTGTGTGTTGTGTTGTGCCACCTGGTTGGTGTGCCAGTAGAAGGGATGGGAGTTTAGTCTGAGAGACCAGCTCAGAATGCTAGTTGAGCCAGTTATGCTTCTGAATAGAAGAGTGCACAGTTTAGTTTTATTTAAAGGTAGTCCTAAGGCTAAAAGTTAATGCTTTATGAAAGCATACAAGCTGTTTTCTTATCTGTGAGGGGGATAGAACTAAGAAAAGAACAAATAGCAATCACTATAAGTGGAAACACAGGCTGTAGGATGCACTTTAGCATGGGTAACCTTAATTTTAGATTAGGTTATGTCTCTGGGTGTAGCTGTCAATTTGGGACAATTGCTTTTATCTGGAGGGTTAAACTTCATTTATTGAAAATGTGCGTAGCTTGTTGTGACTATTCAGTTACTAGGGGATGGGGTGTACTAAAAATGCATTTAGTTTTTCATTTTAGAGTTTTCATTAAAATAAAAAGACTTAAAAATGTGGCAAAAGTTCAAATGGAGACAAGAAGAAACAACTGCATAAAAGATCAGCCTGCCAAATATTAGAGATATTTAAGACAATAGTTGGAAACACATATTAAAAAAATGTCATGAACAGTAAGGGGAATATTGCATTTTATCATAATAGCTGGCTCTACCCGTAGTATCTAAGAATGTAAATAGCTTTACAGTTACAGACAAATAAGAAAGCATTTTGAATTATATTAAGAAATGCAGAAAGCATATAACAATGCTTCAAGAGACACATTTGTAAAACATGAGCATATGAATTTGACAAAGACTGAATTTCAGGATGGATATTCAGTCGAACATCAGGGACAAAGGGAAAGGGGGAAATAATACTGATTGCTAGATGGGTTCCAATGGTGACAGAAGAGGAGAAAAAAGACAATAATGGTAGATTTGTTGTAGTAAGGGGCTATTGGCAACAGAAGACAATTATGCTGGCATTTATTTATGGTCCACCAAAAAATGTTGTCACCAAACTTAGGGATCCTATGACAAGAAAAATAAACAGAGATCTTATAGAGATATTAGAGGAATTTTGGAAATTTTATGAAAAATATGTCTAAAGCAGAGGAATGTGGAAACCAAGAAATAGCCCAACTGGTAATATTTATGAATGACTTAATTATGCCAAGATTAGAGACAGATGAGGGTCAACAACTAATAGTCAAGATAATAGTCAAGATAGGAGGGCATGAGATAAAAATGGTGATGTATAAGCAAAATGTAAGACGATACCACTGTATCATTCAACAGAGTGTCTTGGGATTTTATCAGTATTGCATTCCCTGATACAATAATAAGGTTAATTAAGAGGATATATAAAGGATGAAAGGCAAGAATTAAAGTGGGAGGATTTCTTTCCGATGAGTTGTGTTTGAAAAAAATGAACCAAGCAAGGGTGTCCTCTTCTCTTCGTTGTTTACTTTATTTTTAGAGCCACTGGCAAAGAAAATAAGGGACCTAGAAATCCAAAATTATAATTGGTATGGTAATCAAGAAAAGTTGGTTTTGTTTGCAGATGATATTATTTTGGACTTGATAAATCCAGAAAAGGAATCTTTGTATATTGTAACATTTTGAGACAGCTTCAAGTATTTTTAGAATACAGAATTAATGAAGAACTAAGGCTATAACTATAAATTGTGTACCCACTCATGCCTTTGTTCAGCAATACTCATTTATGGGGAAATGATAAGATGAATTATTTATGAGCATGGATTAAAAAGGCTTCTGTTATGACAGCTAAGGGTTTATGGGATGATACTAAAGTGGCAAGCCAGCACGTAAAACTGTACTGCCAATCATTAGCAGACCGGAGTTCCGCTGTGGCGACCCCTAACCAGGAAAAGCCGAAAGACACAAACGAACAAACTAAAGCAAACATAATACAAAAATTGAGAAAAATTGAAGCTCTTGTTTATGGATAGCAAGATATAAACAGTTAAAAAGTGTTTACTCCATTTAGTTTTATATTCAGGACAGGTATATTTTTATCAACCAGAGGAAAAGTTATGGACAATAAAGAGTAAAAAAAATTATGTGGGAGGACAAGAGGGCTAGAGTTAAGTGGGATACATAAATCCTCCTGATAGAACAAGGCGCTTCAGGATTACCTGATTTGAATGAATACTTTAGAGCTACATAGTTAAGGATCATATACATTACATAAGCAGAAGGTTATAATTCCAAGTGGAATGGGATGACAATGAAGCAGGGGAGAATAATGAGTGAGTGGGATTTTGGGTGCAGATCTTTAAGGAGAATAATAAGCACCATACAGAATATTATATTTATAAGGTTGCAGAAAGTTTTCTAAGAACTAAGCCAACACATGAGTGGAGAAAGGAGATTTTGCCAATGGGGATAACTGCAAGTAGGGGTATAGAAAATAGGCAAGAGGGACTGGAATTTACTGGAAAAAATGGCAAAGGACCAAGGTAGTGGGAACAAATAACTAGACAGGGAAATGTAGTAGAGTGGGATGATGGTAACAAGATGTTTGAACTGGCCATTAGAGACTGCCTTCCATATCAACTGCACATAACAGACTGCCTTCCCTATCAGGGATTGATATTAGAGTTTATACAAAGTGACAGGGATAGGGGAGTCCTAAGTGAAGGACCTGTTGTGGTAGAATTTTTATTTGAATCTAGAACAAAAGCTGTTGTCAAAAAGGTAATAATTAGTAGGCCATATAACATTTTGCATGATAACTATAAAAATCAATCGGAGGAGATTAGAAAAGATTGGAAAAAAAACAAAATCCAAATACCTGCTGTCAGTGAAACCCAACTCTAGAAAGGAATCAAAAGTCACAACACCAGTACTTTTATTTAAGCTTATAGAATGTGCAATTTGCTTTTTGTCTTTGAAGAGACTTCATCAGTCTTTGTTTTTTGTTTTTGTTCTTGTGTTTTTTTTTCCGGACTGCTTTCTCCTTTTGAATTCTTAGACTGTAATTTAGCAATTTACAAAGGAACAAAGTGAAGACATATCTGTGGCTCCCAAGTACGCAACAAAATCCTGAAAGTTTAGGAATGTTACTTGAAAGTGTTTGCATAGGTATATTTATGCCCCAAGCAGACTTCAAATAATTTTTCCTCAGGTACATAGCAAATGTTGGAAGTGTGATGGGTTAGAAAGAGATAATTGGGAACATGTTTTTGAGAGTGTAATGAGTTGGCAGAATTTTAAAATTCTCTATAGTGAAATCTGTCAGAAATATTGGTGGAGCAAATGACCAAGGAAATAATTATTTTGAGCTGGGAAACAGGACCTGAACTATCTATACACAGTAAGGCCTTGTTAAATTTAATTCTGTTGGCTGCCAAAAAACAATTACTAGAAAAATAGAAATCAAAATCTAAACCAACTCTATTTGATGAATTGAACATTGCAAAATAGATAGTATGAACAATACATGTAGAATAATGTTCAGGAGGAGGAGTAAGGTTTAAGGGAAGGCAGGAATGCAATTTTGGCCTGAAAGATAGTTTTTATAAATTATAAATTAAGAAAACATGTAATTTATAATGTGTTCAAACTGAAAAAATGTTAATATGGTTTGTTTTTTCTTCTACTAATTCATGCATGTCTGTGTCTTAAGTGATATTTTAATAAAGGTTTTTAAAAAAGCTGAAGTAAAAAAAAAAAAAAACAAGAAGAAACAAAAAAACAAACAAACAAAAAAACAAATAGTAATCACCCCAAATCCAAATTACTTCCAGACATTGTCTCTTTGACAAATGTCATCAGCAGCCCCAAAAGCACTCTACCAAAACAACACACACCACAACACATACAGCCACATCTCATGGATCCTCCACTTCAAAGCCCGTAAGGCAAGCCATCACACAACCCAATTTTCAGTTTTAGGAGACTCCATTGTGAAACACACAGTTGTTCAACTCACCAGGCTGAGTAAGGAGGAAGTTGCAGTCAGTTGCCTATCAGAGGCCAGGATCCACCAGATCATGTACACACACAGGTCGTTGGACCACAAGTACCTGTATGACTCATAGTCAGTGTGGGTGTGAATGACCTGAAACATACCTCCCTGGACTATATGAAGAGAGATATTATGGCGCTCTTGAACTGTGTGTCCCAGGCTGGTATGAGGGTAGGAGTATAGGACTGAGCAGCATTCTAGAATGATACCAGAATATGAAGAGCAGACAAGTGACTTTAACAATTAGCTTAGGTTCTGGTGTCATTCCAAGGGGGTGTGATATTTGTGAACACAGAAAGATATAGTCGAAAGACTATATTTCTTTACCAGGGATGGTCTTCAATTGTCCCCTCTAGGCTTTCAGATATTAGCTAAAACATTATCCTCCCTCCTAGTGCCTTCTTGGACAATGCCGGACTATCAAACCCTTCCAAAATAGCAAAACCATCCTAAGGGAGTTTAAAGGTGGTACTGCTCAATGTCAGAAGTCCAAACACAAAACTCCACTCCTTCCAAGCTTTCCTCAGCCTAGGGAATGCAGACTTCTGTAGAGTTACTTAGGCATGGTTTAATGCTGTGGAGACCACACTGGCAGGTAGGCTACAATGCCTCTTCCACATATTTATGCCAGCTATTGCGCAGGCAGGGACTTAAGGTGGAGGTGTCTCAATCTATATCAATAAAACATTCGCCTCAAGTTTGATCAAACAGGATGATACACTTGAGCTTCTCTACATCCAAATTACTATAGGCAAAGTCCAGTAATATATCATTTCAAACTATAGTGCTCCCTCTATAATCCAAGAAACCCATGACTCAGACTTACTAAAGACACCATTCAACCCAATACTATATTAATTTGTGACTTTAACTACCCCACTATAAACTGGGAACCATACAGGATCTCAAATCTGTAGGCCCAGAGATCGTTGGACTTTGTCAACACAAACACCCTGAACCAGATAGTGCACACTCCCACTAAGAGCACAAACACTCTGAATCTAATCCACACAAACATGGAAGAGTGTTGCCCAATGTAATGTCCTCTCTGGTAAGATTGGACCATGAAGCTATCTCCTTTAAAATAAAAATAAAACCCATTACCCCATCTAACCTTGTAGCAATTAGGAACTATTCTAAGGCAAACTTATTAAGTGGCAGCCAAAATTTCAAGCCCCTCCAAACCTTGAGAACACAGCTGCTAATGTGGAATTGTTCACAGATACCCTGTACAATCATGTTAATAGATACACAGAGACAGCTGTGCATAGCCAGGAAGAAACTCAGAACAAACTAAAAAAAAAAAACACCCTAGTAGAATCCAAGCATCAATAGACAGTGCAACATTAGGAAAAAAGACGTAGCAAAGGTTAGGAAATACAATGCACATCAGCTTAAAAAACTCTCCCATCAATTTAAACAAACACCTCAGAAGGCAAATCAAATCTACCAAAGCCAATTTTGAGGTAAATGTCACCTCCTATGCCAAGGGCCACCATAAGTTTTGTTCCAAACTAATTGTAAATGGATCCAACTACATGGATCTGGAGAATATAGCAAATCTACTGACCAAAAAATTTGCCTTCAGTTTTAACTCCTCACCCCTGTCTTCCCTAGCCCCCCAGGAAATACCATTGCACATAACTCCCCCCAAATATCATTAGGGAACAGATCCTAAATGCACTCTCCAAGACCAGGAACACTATATTGATGGGCCCTAATAATATCCCAGTACACCACCTAAATAGCATGAAACCTGACCTATCAGGACCACTGGAGTCATTATTTGACCAAGCCTTAAAGAAGGCTTTATGCTGTGACTAGAGAACTGCAACTTTCATACCTCTGCACAAGGGTGGGATTTCTATGGACCCTGGAAACTACAGACCAATATGTCTGACTAGTCTCATATGTAAAACCATGGAAAGCATTATCATGGAAATGATAAATGATGATATAGGAAACCTTCAGTCACAGCATCCAAACCATCTTGGCTTCCTCAAGGGCAGATCATGCCTACTCAACCTTGTGGACGTCTTTGCGAAGTTCACAAAGGCAATGGACATGGGCAAATGGTACATACTGCCGACCTTGACTTGGCCAAGGATTGTGATCCACTTGAGTATCATAAACTCATAGAATGAGGCGGAAGACCCTATGTTACATGCTGGATAGCCAACTGTCTCTCAGATAAGACCCAAGAAGTTAGGATAGAGGAGAGGACACTAGTAGAGCCCCTCAGTGCATTGTGCTGGGTCCGCTCCTTTTTGGCATCTACTTCTTGGAAATCAAGGCCAATGTGAAGGGCCTCTGGCTGACCAAGTTTGCAGATGATTGCAAACTGGGAGCAGTCATAGAAATCCCCCCACCCCCACCCCAAGACACTAATATCCTCCAGGAAGGGCTACCTCAGATAAATAACTGGTGACAGAGCCACAATTTAAAATTCAGTGCCAAGAAATACATAATCATACCCTTTCAGAAGTCGGCTACCCCAGGAAACTACCTCACTGATAACACACCCCTAAGGGTAGACCCAATAATCAGGGATTTGGAGATGTATGTTGACATTACCTGCTTTCAACCAACAGGTGTCTAAGGTAGAAAGGAAATCATTCTATGTTGCTCAACTCATAATCAAGAATATTGCATCTAGGTCCAAGAAAGTTCTCATTCCTCTCTATTCATCCCTCATCAGGAACTTCATTGAGTACAATTGCCTCTTTGGTATGTACCTGACCAGCCACATGTAACAACTGGAATATCCACAGAGGTTACTCACAAAAAGAACACAAGGCATTAACAACATGCTGAATGCAGATTGCATCAAAGCTCTGTTCCTATACTCTGCCACCTATAGAATGTTGAATGGTGATCTATGTCTGGCATGCATGGCATTACACAATCCTGCTCTGATGAACCTCTTTCATGTGCACAAAACACATAGCATCAGAACTACCTGATCCAGGGACTTAAACCTTGCTTGCAATATGACTGGGATATGTTGAAGTGACAGGTATGTGTCTCAGAGAATGCCCCTTCTCTAGAGCTGGCTTCACATCCATGTGTATCAGAGCTCCTCTCTGGGCCTATTCAAGTGTTAACTGAACCAGTGGATGGATAATAAGAAATTTACCCTGATGTGTCAGCTATGTCTCTAATGAACAGAAGCAGCCTGTACATGCTTAACCACCCATGCCATAGCTTAACATATTTCATAAAATAACTGTGGAAAAATACTGATGTTCAACATATTTTGTATTCTGTATATAAAGGGTTAAGCAGAAAAATGTTCACTGCGTGCAAACTGAAATGTTCTGGAATGTGTTGATCACTGAGGAATGCAGAAGTTAATCTTAAACTGCTGATAAGAAAGTTAATGTTGCAAGAATAACTGTGGTACTAGCTGGTAAAAACAAGTAATCAAACTATCACTTCTGATGAATGTTCTGTGTGCTACGTGTGTCTACGTGCAGAAGGGTCTATAAAAGCAGAACTCAAAGTACAAGTAGCCAGACTGCTGGCATACTACTATCATGTAGCAGGTCTCCATGCATGTAAAATAAAGCTGTTTTACTTGCTTACAAGAACTTGGTGTGATTCTTCCAGAATATGTTAGAAGAGTAAAATCTTTCCACATAACTGGCGCCCAACGTTGGAGCGGCCCCTACACAGCGCGAATCAAACAAAGAGAGGCTGAAAACCTGCGCAGGTGGAAAGAGATCAGGCTCTCCTCGAACGAAAGACCTCCGACTGAAACAGGTCGAAATTAGAGGCCAGTCACTCTTTCCAGATTCAATCCGTGAGGTGGCAGCGAAACAGGGCGGAGGAATCACAGAGGTAAGCAAAACGTTATTTTTTGTTTCTGATTGGAATTTTTGTCTAAATTTCAAGGGACTAGTCAAGGGAGAAATTTAATTTTCTCAAGTATAAGGAGTATATGTGAATAGATTCCATATACAAGAGATCTCAGGAACAGGAATAGTTTCTCGTAAGAGAAATGGGAACAGGAACCAGTTGCGCCAAAGGCGACGACAAAACTGAAAATGAAAAGTTTATGTTTGATTTACACCCAAAGAACGTAAAATATTTAGATAAATGGAAAAAAGATCATGGGTTTAGTGGATGGTTAAATAAGTCAGAATGTCAAAATCTAGTAAGAGTACTGCGCAAACAGGCAGGAAATAAGACAAGGAATCAAAAGAAGGTGGGGTTTCCCCAGGCACAGAAATGGCTGGAGGAAGCAAATAAGAGACATAGGGAACAAAATTTGAAAAAAGGGTGTGGTAATTCAAGTGAAAGAGATGTGTACTTTGTTCAAAGGAAGATAATGAAACTTCCACAGTCAGTCGTAGTCACCAGAATTCCTCGGCCCCTCCCATCCAGTATCCAGACCCTGCACAGGTTATTGAGGTGCCCCCCGACCAGGACCCACCACAATACCAGGCTTCGGTGGGTGGCCCCCCCACGCCAAGTATTATATTACAGACAGAGCCCGACAACACTCTTGACTTACGCAGCGGAAGTATTAGGAGAGAAGGGCACTGGAAAATTAAGGAAAAGGTAGATCAGGAAGGAGAGAAATACCCGCTGATAGAAGTGGCAAATCCTCAAGCAGGTGCAGAAGGCGAGGGTCCTACAATATTGGTCTACCGACCATGGACCCGTGATGACATCCGAAAAGCGGTAGAGGGGATTCCCCATCCGAAAGTAGATATACGTAAATTCCGTACAGACGTAGGGGGCATGAGAATGAGTTATAGATTAAACGCTGTAGAATTTGAACAAGTAATAAGGCAAATCCTAGGACCAGAGTGGCACCTTATTTGCGGAAATTGGGACCCCCTGCTACCAAGGGAAGGAGGAGCCTTGCCGTTTAACTCCAAAGTGTGTAGAACCAGAATAAAGGCTCTCTTAGATAAAATAGAAGAACATTGGAAGCCTAAGGCAGATTGGACTTGCATTAATCAATGCGTTCAATCAAGTTAATGTTGAAAGAATAACTGTGGTACTAGCTGGTAAAAACAAGTAATCAAACTATCACTTCTGATGAATGTTCTGTGTGCTACGTGTGTGTACGTGCAGAAGGGTCTATAAAAGCAGAACTCAAAGTACAAGTAGCCAGACTGCTGGCATACTACTATCATGTAGCAGGTCTCCATGCATGTAAAATAAAGCTGTTTTACTTGCTTACAAGAACTTGGTGTGATTCTTCCAGAATATGTTAGAAGAGTAAAATCTTTCGACATAACTGGCGCCCAACGTTGGAGCGGCCCCTACACGGCGCAAATCAAACAAAGAGAGGCTGAAAACCTGCGCAGGTGGAAAGAGATCAGGCTCTCCTCGAACGAAAGACCTCCGACTGAAACAGGTCGAAATTAGAGGCCAGTCACTCTTTCCAGATTCAATCCGTGAGGTGGCAGCGAAACAGGGCGGAGGAATCACAGAGGTAAGCAAAACGTTATTTTTTGTTTCTGATTGGAATTTTTGTCTAAATTTCAAGGGACTAGTCAAGGGAGAAATTTAATTTTCTCAAGTATAAGGAGTATATGTGAATAGATTCCATATACAAGAGATCTCAGGAACAGGAATAGTTTCTCGTAAGAGAAATGGGAACAGGAACCAGTTAAGCCAAAGGCTTTACAAAACTGAAGATGAAAAGTTTATGTTTGATTTACACCCAAAGAACGTAAAATATTTAGATAAATGGAAAAAAGATCATGGGTTTAGTGGATGGTTAAATAAGTCAGAATGTCAAAATCTAGTAAGAGTACTGCGCAAACAGGCAGGAAATAAGACAAGGAATCAAAAGAAGGTGGGGTTTCCCCAGGCACAGAAATGGCTGGAGGAAGCAAATAAGAGACATAGGGAACAAAATTTGAAAAAAGGGTGTGGTAATTCAAGTGAAAGAGATGTGTACTTTGTTCAAAAGGAAGATAATGAAACTTCCACAGTCAGTCGTAGTCACCAGAATTCCTCGGCCCCTCCCATCCAGTATCCAGACCCTGCACAGGTTATCAAGGTGCCCCCCGACCAGGACCCACCACAATACCAGGCTTCGGTGGGTGGCCCCCCCACGCCAAGTATTATATTACAGACAGAGCCCGACAACACTCTTGACTTACGCAGCGGAAGTATTAGGAGAGAAGGGCACTGGAAAATTAAGGAAAAGGTAGATCAGGAAGGAGAGAAATACCCGCTGATAGAAGTGGCAAATCCTCAAGCAGGTGCAGAAGGCGAGGGTCCTACAATATTGGTCTACCAACCATGGACCCGTGATGACATCCGAAAAGCGGTAGAGGGGATTCCCCATCTGAAAGTAGATATACGTAAATTCCGTACAGACGTAGGGGGCATGAGAATGAGTTATAGATTAAACGCTGTAGAATTTGAACAAGTAATAAGGCAAATCCTAGGACCAGAGTAGCACCTTATTTGCGGAAATTGGGACCCCCTGCTACCAAGGGAAGGAAGAGCCTTGCCGTTTAACTCCAAAGTGTGTAGAACCAGAATAAAGACTCTCTTAGATAAAATAGAAGAACATTGGAAGCCTAAGGCAGATTGGACTTGCATTAATCAATGCGTTCAATCAGATGACGAAACCGTAGACAATTATCTACATCGTCTCACACAATGTTTTGATGCTCATAGTGGGTTGATTAAGGCAGAAAATCAGGAAAATAACTCGCCCTATGAACAGCAATTGAAAAATGCATTCCTAAAGGGCTGCAAGACAGCCATTGGTAACTTTATACAAAAGCATATGATCACACACAGGACACCGCGTCTACAGCCCCTTATGGAGTATGCTAGACATGCTGAGAAATACCTGAAGGAAAAAAAAGATAAACAAGCCCAGACTTTTACAGTTAGTGAAGATGGAACTTTAATGTTAGTTCAAGGTTCCGCGAACCGCGGAAGAGGGCATGGCAGGGGAAGAGGACGAGGACGGGGAGGCGTAAGTCATTCCGAGGATTTCGAAGGTAGGCAAAAGAGGGGGGGATGTTTTAAGTGTGGTAAGAAGGGACATTTCGCCAGAGATTGCAGAGGACCGGAGAAACCGATGACTGCTTCCGGTGGTACCGCATGACTATATGACGGTCAGAAAGACGTAGATGGAGGGTATGAGGAAGAAAAAGAAAGTGAGAATGGGGAAGTAGGTACAAGTGAAAACGATGGGTGGGGACAGGAAATGGCAGAAAATGAGGAATATCAAATGGTAAATCTAACAGCACTAGCATCAACTATGCAATTGGAATCCCAACCAGTGATCACATTGCAAGTTGAGGGCCAAGACATAGAATTCCTTTGTGACTCAGGGGCTTCACGAACGTTAGTCAGAAGTACTGCCATATCATCCGATGTTACTTCAGATGAATATGTGCTTGTAAAAGCAGCAAATGGTCATATTTACAAAGAGCCATTGTCCAAACCTCTGTGGTTTACTGACCCAGAGATGAACCAAACCATACGGTTCCAAGTAATAATTTCAAAAATCTGCCCAGTAAATTTACTAGGAAGAGATTTAATGCAAGTGTTCAGCATAGCAGTCGTCCCAACCTCCACTGGGATGGTGGCAAGGAGAATTGAACCAAATAGTGCAATGCTATTAGAGGGGCAGGGAGATCTACATTACTGGTATAGTAATGATTTGATAGAGACAGGCCCCCAGAGTGTAGTGACGGATCTTACAAATTTGGCATTAAGCAAATACGGAATAAAAAATCCAAAGGTGTCAGATCCATTACATTGCACAATGTATTACAGAAGATGTGCCGGACCTGATTTAGAATACGAAAAGAAATTTCTTAGTTTTAAAGTCACCAAACTAGTATTGCATAGCCTTTTTTGGGACACACTAAGTAATTCTGCAGTCACATGTAGCCTTACAAGGGATATGCAACTGCTGTATAAGAATGAATTAACCACACATATTTCAGTCACGGAGGGTGAAGGAATGTCATGGTACCTCGTGGGTAAGAAAATAACTGAATGGGTAGGATGGACACCAGAACAGTTGGCAGGTAAAGGCGTTCAGGTTCAAAGACTTAACTGGGTTACACAAGCCAAACCGACCGTGCACCTCTGGGAAGATGAACCGATACAATCCCCTGGGACATTATGACTATGTCTCCTTACCCCCATGGAGGAATCTCAATTGCAGACGATTCCAAACTCATTATGGTCGCAGGGTCAGCACGATATCAGACTGATTAGAATGGCAGGACAGGTAAAGATTACACCCAAGTCAGAATTTAGACCTCATAAATGGCAGTATCCCTTGAGCAGAAAGGCAGAGGAGGGTATTTTACCAGTAATCACAGCACTTTTGAAAGCTGGAGTATTAATTCCGTGCACAGACTCACCATGTAATACGCCCTTATTTTCAGTAAAAAAACCGGATGGGACATGGAGGATGGTACAAGACTTACAGGCAATAAATGCCGCGGTGGTACCTCGGGCCCCCATGGTCCCAGATCCGTCTATTCTGCTGAACGATATCCTTCCAACAGATAACTACTTTTCTGTAATTGATATTAGTAATGCCTTTTTCTCCATTCCCTTGCAGGAAGATAGTAGATTTTGATTTGCATTTACATTTATGGGCAAGCGTTATACCTATACCAGGTTACCGCAGGGATACTGCGAAAGTCCGACCATCTTCTCCCAAGAGATGTCCACCAATTTGGCTCAGTTCCAACCCACCCAAGGGTGCCACCTACTGCTGTACGTGGATGATATCCTCCTGGCCGCGACTACGGAAGAACTCTGTAAGTCCGAGACTATTCGACTACTACACTTTCTGGCACATGAAGGACATAAGGTAAATAAGTCTAAGTTACAATTTTGTAAGTTAGAAGTACGTTACCTGGGTTATACTATCTCTGGGAAGGGCAGGCGATTAGATGACAGTAGAAAGAATGCTATTTTACAAGCCCCCATGCCAACTACAAAAAAGGAAATGATGTCCTTTTTAGGCATTACGAACTTCTGTTGTAGTTGGATTCCCAACTATGCCGAAGAAGTGCACCCGCTATCAGACTTAATTTTTGCAATACCGATGGCGGCAAAAGATTTGCTGCACTGGACAGACAAGGCAGTACAGGCATTCACTAGAATCAAGCAACTGATAGCTGGGTCAGTGACATTGGGGTTTCCAGATTACAGTAAGACCTTTATACAGACTGTAGATTGCAAGCAGGGATTTATGACATCTGTTTTAATGCAAATGTATGGAGATAAGTTAAGACCATTGGCATTTTACTCTAGCAAATTAGACTCAGTAGCACGAGCATTACCACACTGTGTGCAAGCAGTAATTGCAGCCGCTTTGGCGGTACAAGCATCTGCCACGTTGGTATTGTTCCATGATCTTACGTTAAAAGTCCTGCACTCCATAGCAGTCATCCTTCTGCAGGACAAGTTAACATTTTTATCACCTAGCAGACATTTATCTTGTATGACTACGCTGTTATCACAGCCGCACATGACAATTGAGAGATGCACTACCTTAAATCCAGCGACACTACTACCCGTTGCTGCAGACGGTACCCCGCATGTATGCTTAGATCTCATACATTCTAAAGTTCTACCAAGACCGGATCTTAAAGATCAACCCTTACTACATGCGGACTGGACACTGTTTGTAGATGGGTTGGCACACAAAACAGAAACAGGCACCACGCAGGTAGGGTATGCAGTTACTACTGCAACTCAGATAATAGAGGCAAGACCACTCCCCGGGAACTTATCCGCTCAAGCAGCGGAACTGATTGCTGTAACACGGGCATGTCTCCTTTCGGAGGACAGGGATGTCACTATCTATATGGATAGTCAATATGCCTTCTCTACGGTACATGTGTTTGCTCAGCAATGGAAAAATAGGGGGATGGTTACAACCTCGGGAAAAGACATCATGCACAAAGAACTAATCCTTGAATTACTACAAGCTGTCCAATGGCCACGGGGTTTGGCCATCTGTAAATGCACTGCTCATACCCGTGCTAAGGACCCGGTATCACTTGGTAATGCCCTAGCAGACAAAGCAGCCAAAGAGGCAGCTATGTCCAGTACCTTTTCACTTGAAACCACACCTACAGAATTACAACCAACAGATAAGTTTGATTTACAAACCTTACAAGTCATGCAGGAACTTAGCACAGTACACGAAAAACAACGCTGGACTAGGTATGGTGTTAGACAGAACAAAGGAATCTATGTGGGACCAGATAATAAATATGTTTTGCCTACTAATCTTTTTAGGTATGCAGCATTAGTCATGCATGGCCCTTCCCATCTGGGCCCTGCAGCTATGATTAGAATTATCCACCTTACCTTTTGGACCAAGGGTTTTATTGCATATGCAAAACGTTTTTGTCTATCCTGCATAGTATGTGCTAAATACCACGGGGGAGGGGTCAGAGTTGCCCCGGCATCATTTCCAACACCCCCCTATCCATTTCATACAATATGTATGGACTTCATGGAATTGACCCCGGCACAACTAAAGAAGTTTGTGTTAGTGATAGTAGATGCATTTACTAAGTGGGTTGAGGCTTTACCGGTGACACATCCGGATGCTCAAACAGTGGCTAAAATTTTGGTCAATCACATCATCCCGCACTTTGGACTTCCTACACGCATCTACTCTGACAATGGCACGCATTTTGTCAATCAGATCATTCAGAAACTGTCTACAGTTTTCCAAGTTGAACTGAAACACCATTGTGCCTACCACCCACAGTCAGCAGGGTTGGTGGAATGCCACAACGGCATTCTAAAAGGCAAGTTAAAAAACTCATGGCCGAGACACATCAGTCTTGGATTACCTGTCTACCTCTAGCCCTCCTTTCCATGCGGACAACTCCCACCTCAAAAGGAGTCACCCCATTTGAGTTATTGTACAGGAGACCTTATTACGTCCCGCAGTGGCAAAACTTGTTGCCTGCGGAACGTGAGGGGGGTGAGGAGATAGCAGATTACATGAGAAAAATGCTGACCAATACTAACAGCTGTTTAACGAATGATTATTTTTCAGGTTCAAGAGATGACAAAATCACGAAAATCAGACCCGGCGACTGGGTCTGGGTCAAGATCGTTAAGCGAAAGAATTGGGCATCCCCCAAATGGGAGGGCCCCTACCAGGTGTTGATCACAACTCCAACGGTAGTTCGGATTAAAGAAAGGTCCTCATGGATCCACCTAACACATTGTAAAATTGTAAAACATTTTAAGTTAGATAAAAACTTGAATCCCCCCTGGGGAACAAACAGACAGCAGTAACCATGAAGGACAATAATGAGAATAAGAGAAAACGGTTCTATTGCAATATTTTATTGTTTATAACTATTGTGATTGTAATATTTCTGTTTTGACCATTTCTGTTTTTTAATGAAGCTAGCCATTCAAAAAGAGACAAACACACCAGCTGGCATCCAAACTTTAATACATATCAAGCGATTAAATATGCATATGCATCCTCAATGAATGTCTCAAATTGTTGGGTATGTACTGCAATACCTACTGTACATAGTGGCTTAATGTTAGGGACAGCCCCTCTGGGAACAAATGATACTTGGAATAATTTGTTGTTTGAAACCACAGAAGTACCACTGAGAGACAAGGTGGCGCTGCCTCTTCTGGGGCACCAAAATGGAACAGTGTGTTTTCAAAAGATTGGAAAAGTTAAGGTGGGGCTGAACTAATGTAATTTGACAATAGTTCATAATTGTACCCTAGAAGGGCAGTGTGAGACCAAGTTTGGAGCTATAAAAAAAGACATCAATGTAAATGATACTAGTTTTGTTGAAAAAATGCTTTATGTATATGGCCTGTTATTTAAGGGGCTAAAGCCAAATGGGAGTTATGAATCTCCAACCAATATTACCCTCAAAACGAATGATTGTTATTTTATTTGTGGTAGGAAAGCATATAAATGGTTACCATATGGCTGGTCAGGAAGTTGTTTTTTGGGATATCTGATACCAGCTATTAGACATGTGAATGCATTACCTCAAGGTAAAATATGAAATGCACGTTCTCTTAATAAACCTATTAATCCCGTAGGTAACATTGATGCGTCATGGATTTATCACCATGACTTGGCGCACGTCAGCAGCAAAAGACTCTCACATATGGACCTAGGTGATGATGTAATTGCTTGGGCTGGTATTTTGCCAGCGTATGGGACAGTAAAATCCATCTGGGAACTGAGAAAACTGTCAAAACTGTTAGAGACTCTGAGTAATGCGACATTTTCAGCGCTAGAATTGGTGACAGACGAATTAACGGCGATGAGAACAGTAGTGTTGCAGAACCGTATGGTGCTCGATTTCACCCTAGCGGCAAAGGGAGGTACTTGCGCTCTGATACACGAGGAGTGCTGCTCGTTTATTCTTGATAACGAGCATGAGATCCAGAGCCATCTTGAAATAATTCAACAAGTTTCTGAACTAACTAAACCTGGTCCAAACCCCTTGACTGACTTTTTCCAAAACTTATTTGGAAACTGGGGTTCTGTGTTGATGAACATTTTAATTGCTGTATGTGTTGGTGCAGTCATATTTTTGCTGCTTGGCTGCTGTTGCATACCATGTATCAAAATGATAATATCGAAGGTTATCTCTGCCAATGCTACAAAAGCATATTTTTCTGATTATGAGAAGGTATAAAACGTATCTGGGATTGTGTAAAATAAACAGTATACAAAATGTTGTAAGGGGGAAATGTGGAAAAATACTGAAGTTCAACATATTTTGTATTCTGTATATAAAGGGTTAAGCAGAAAAATGTTCACTGCGTGCAAACTGAAATGTTCTGGAATGTGTTGATCACTGAGGAATGCAGAAGTTAATCTTAAACTGCTGATAAGAAAGTTAATGTTGCAAGAATAACTGTGGTACTAGCTGGTAAAAACAAGTAATCAAACTAACACTTCTGATGAATGTTCTGTGTGCTACGTGTGTGTACGTGCAGAAGGGTCTATAAAAGCAGAACTCAAAGTACAAGTAGCCAGACTGCTGACATACTACTATCATGTAGCAGGTCTCCATGCATGTAAAATAAAGCTGTTTTACTTGCTTACAAGAACTTAGTGTGATTCTTCCAGAATATGTTAGAAGAGTAAAATCTTTCGACAATAACCTTTAGGGCACCAAAACTTGTTGGATACATTTGGAATGTATGGCTAGGCCTCATACGTTCAGAGGTAAGTACCAGGCAACTGCTCTCATAGAGCATTCTAATACCAGCAAAGAATTGTGAGCCAGCAGACTGTAGCATAAACTAATATATTTATTAGCTCAAAGACATAAAAAGGAGACAAAAATGTCTGTTTTGTCTCCTTTTTATGCCTTTGAGCTAATAAATATATTAGTTTATTCTACAGTCTGCTAGCTCACAATTCTTTACTGCTATAAGGTCTTTTTGGAGCTGTGCAGTTGCCGTACTTGCAAGGGCTGCCTTAGCTACAGAGCATTCTAATACCAGCCAGTTTCCCTTGGTGAGAATCCAACCCTGTACTTCTTGTCTGTGAGGTAAAGACCTTAACCATTATGCCAACTCCCCAACCCCAAGGGTTTAAATAGGGTTTAAATAATCATTAGACACTTACGGACTCCCATCTCTACATTTATGTTTTATATTTTCTTCTTGAACATTATTTTGCCTTTGTTTTGGAACTACTTACATTAGAACTTTTCTCCTTTGGAATGCACTGAAAAGGAGCCTTCAGCCCCATCCAACTACCTTGGTCAACAGATGCAAATAAGTAAATAAATACTTCTTATTTGCCTCCTAACAGTGGGGTCTGGTGTATAGTGTTGTTCAGTGTTTATACAAAATGTCTCAGTTTAGTATAGGTGCTTCTTCCTTCTTTTTTATGTTTCTTAAATACAACCGGTTTTGAATTTGAAAGCTTTCTGCAGACAGCTGAACGTTAATTAACTGGGTCAGCACACAAGCTCTAGTTCAGATGAGGTTGCTAATACTGCTGATTTTGTTGTTAAAAAATTTGATTTTTCACCACCTTAATATCTTGCCAGCAGAGTTTTTGAACAAGCTAATAAGCATGATTTGATTAAGAATCCATCCATCCATCCTCAACCCCTTTTCCCCATTTTGCACATGGGTTCAGGGTGTCACTTCAACAGTGGCAATCATCTCGAACCAAGGATTACACCACTGGGTGGCTAGCCCTGCTGCGGTAGTTCATCTGTATCACTCACACGCATTTATGGGCAATTTAGAGTGTCCAATCCACCTATTGCATGCCTTTGGAATGTGGGAGGAAACAAGAGCACCTGGAGGAAACCCACGCGCCCACCTAGAGGACATGCAAACTCTGCACAGAAGGCACCTCAGCCAAGAATCAAACCAGGGAACCTCTTACCATGAGATGACATTGATAACCACTGCACCACCATGGTAGGAATCAATCTGTTTTATTTAAATATATATATATAGTCTAAATGTAGTTTAAAGTCTAACATTAATGAAACTTGGCTGTAGAAATTTTATTCTTATTACCTTGGCAGACAAGCGTCTGCACTGGTTCTTTGGCATTATTCTGATTATAAAAAGAGTCCTTTTCACATCTGGCTGATAATAGGATATACTAATACATGTTTGTAGACCCCACAACATTATTCAAGAAACAATTGGATGCGATTCTAGAATGTTTTCTTACAAATGGTATCACAGAGCAGAGCTTGAAACAAGTTATGGCAAATGCTGTCTCACTTCAGATTCTTTATTTTCTACCTAAGTTTCACAAAAATATTTTCCCCCACCTAGAAGACCCACAGATGTTCATTATAAATCACTGCTGCACTGCTCTTAGCTGAATAACCTATATCCTGCCAAGGATGTAACAGTCTGCCATTCTTCCAAAAGCTTTCAATCCGCCATCCATGCTGCTGTGTTTTGAGCTTCACTGGGAAGAAAACAGCATCCTGGCTACCAAAATACTTAAATACTTTCTTGCTGCCATGAGCTTTAGAGGATCAACATCCATCTCCTTTTTTCCATTGCTGGGCAGATAAGTCACCATTGGGGAATCCCTTTCACACATTTTTTTTGATTAAAAAAAAATACCAAGTCTGTTTAAAAATACTAGGACTTTATATGTTTACTGTTTCATATGAAATGTCTTGTCTGGCACCTATTTTTAGCAGGGACTGTTTAATTGTATTTGGGGCAGTATTGTTTTGGAAAAAGCATGCTGATTTGTTTCTGCTTTGTTGTGACTTGAGGAACTAGGGTATTGCAGGAGGTTTTTACTGTGTTTTGTGTTTGCATACATTTTCATTGACAACTTACTTACTGATTCTGTCTAGCACTCCTTACTGGGGTTCAGACTTCTTCCTTGGCTGGGAGATGGAACAGCACAACAGTTCCTTGATCCCTCGTAATTCTAGACATAAGAAAAAAAAATTAAGGAGTCCTTGCCAGTACTGCAGGCCGAGTCAGTGCCTCATGTGCTTTTGGCTGACTCTGCTGTGACAGCTTGTTGTTCCTCAGACCATTTGCTTTTTTTCTCTAGATGCATCTGGTGTAGTCCCTTCTGCCACAATCGGTCATGGGTTAGCCATATCCTCTGCAGCTGTTCAGGTGTCCTTAGCAGGCAAGTGAAACGACTTGTTCCCCATTATAAGGTAACATCCTTGAGTTGGTTTCCTTCTAGGGATATCCTTAGAAAAAAGGAGTAAACAAGTATCATCCTCAGGGCGTTTTTTTTTTTCCCTGATGATAAAGCTAAAGGTTTATTGCAAACTTTAGACACTCTATAGAATGAATGAAATTTTGTAGAAAAAAGTAAGTCATTTTCCTCAGTTTCTGAGGATTCCTTATCAGATGAACATGAGAAGGATACAAATAGGGCATTTTCTATATTTTCTGCCTAAATCCCAGACTCTGATTCAAAGGAATGTTTTTCCGCAGAATTCCCCTTATAGGAGTTTTCATTTCTGAGAATGTGCCCATAATGAATGATTTGTTTCTATGGAAGCAAGTTGCTATTCTTGCACCTTTGAAAAAATATTATGACATGTTAAAAGTGGATGTTTCACTGCCAACTCCTGTTTCTTCTTTGTTGCCAGCCTTGGTTGATGTTTATCTTATTGAATACAGTATGCCTGATAGTCAACCTTCAGCGCGTAAAAAAGGTAGACAAACTTTATAAGATTCCTCAGTCCTTTTTGTTTCTGACCTAGCAGCGATTTCTTTTTTTTCAGTCCAGTTGCTAACAAGAATTTGATGAATGCTAGTCCTTGACTTTTGGACAAGGAAGGAAACGCTTTTGACAGGTTTGGAAAGAAAATGTATTCCTCTACAAATTTAGCCTTCAGAAGTCTGAATTGTCAATCTCATTTGCTGAAATATAGCTTGGTTTGGTTTGATAATCTGAGGAACATTTCTAACATTGTTTTACCTTCAGAGTAGCTCCTCTCTGTATTGTTATGCTTCTCTTTTACAGGTAACTAAGCACTCATTAAGGGAGTCCTGTGACTGGGACAACAGCTACTGATACTCTGATAATATATTTTGCTTGGGTACATAATTAGACGTTTTCTGATTATGCTAAATCTGGAATCTTATAGTCTTTTTTGGTTAAGGAGATGTTTGGTCCTTCTGCTACCAAGATACTCAAATAATTTGAGCTAAATTAATTCTGGGAGTCACTAGGATTTTCTTAGCCCTCTTTCTCAAAATCTACAAAAAACTATGGCTCTTTGTTCAGAAAACAAAACAAGTCACCTCTGTATTCTATTGGCTCACAACATTTTAAGAAAAACTGGCAGAGAGATTGAAAGACCTTATTTTAAGGATATCTGGTGGCCCCTCCCCCAGGTAGCACTGGAATCTGAAAAGTCAGAAGGTGCACATTTTAGGACCAAGTAGTCTTTAGGAACCATTGAATTTTTCTTGTGTGCAGTCTGGCAAGAGGTGTCATGAGAGTCATAGATGCCATGAGCCCTAGAATATTTAGATATTTTCTGGATGAAGTTTGTAACTTATTGGAGAAACTCAGGAACAATTCCAAATGCAGGTCTACTTTTTCTTGATGAAGGAATGTTTTTTACATGGAGGTATCCAAAAGGCATCCTAAAAACACAGTCTTGTAAGAGGGAATTAAGGAAGATTTTTGAATGTTGATGTGGAATTCTAGATTAGTAAGGAGCTTTCTTACCCGTGTAAGGGACTCCTGACACTTTGGGAATGGCCCTGTAAAAATAAGTAAGCAAGTGATCTAAATAAGGAAAATGTGAATACCTTGCACTTTATGAATATATTGGATCAGTACATAACTTAAAGGGTAATGCAGCAAACTGATAATATAACCCCGATACAGAAAACCTTAGAAAATGTCTGAAATTAGTGGCAACAGGAATGTGATGATAAGCATCTTTCAAAACTATACTTACAAAAAAAAAAGCCTCAGAGGCAACAGTGTTTGTAAGGATAACATTTTGAACTGTAGAACTTTTATGAACAAGTTGAGAAAGGATATGTCGAAATGGTCTCCAAGAGTTGAGCCTTCTTTGGCACTTGAAAAATTCTTTGAGTAAAAACACTTTTCCCTTTGATCTGAGAGAAATGTTTCTATTATCCCCAGAGAAAGAATTTGGTTGATGGCTGGGGAATACAGTGAAATCTGATTTGGAGGATGAGGAGAATCCAATAAAAAGGAACTATTCTTTCCAAATGCCATTTGTAACCCTCCTAAACAACCTTTAGAACCCATTTTGTCTGACTCAATCTGATGCCAAAAGGGAAGGTGAAGCACTATTCTATAGGACAGGTTCAGGGATAAGGCATGAAGGGAGGATATTGCAATAGTCATTCTGAATTACTGGACTGTCCCTTTCCTAGAAGGTTTCGTCATTTTCTTTGAAGCTTCCTGCCACTTATATATGTCTGCTTGATAGAAGCTTGTTGAAACTGCTTGTTTTTCTTCTTGTAAAATGAAATAGAGTTTGAAGCAAAGGATTTAGCTAACATAGAGAAGGATGGCTGAAAAATTTGAGTAATTTCCTGAATGAATTTCTCTCTTTCCTCAAACTGCTTGAGTACCTGGATAGCAGAATGACCAAAGAAAACCTCCTCAAATAGAGACTTAAAATTTCAGATTTAACAACATCAGAAAACTTCTGTGTACTTACCCATGCAAATCAATGCTTAACAGAGGCAGAAGCTGTTGCACTAGAAACCAAGTCAGCACAACCATATGCACATTTTAAGAATGCTTAGCATCTTTTTTAAAATACTTTTATTAAAATGTCACTTAAGACATAGGCACACATACATTAATAGAAAAGAAAACAAACCATATTAACATTTTTATATTGATCTTCTTCTTCTCCTTTTGGCTGCTCTCATTAGGCCTCACTGCAGCAGATCATCAGTCTGCAGAAAACGTGGCAGCAGAGTTTTGTGGTATCAAGTTGCCGGCCTGGCTCCCAACCTTCCTCAGAAGGCACACAAATGCACATACTCACAACTAGTGCCAATTTAGAATGGGAATGTGTGAGGAAACCGGAGCACCCAGAGGAAACCCACTTAAACACAGGGAGGACATGCAGACTCTGCACAGAAGGCACCCCAACCATGAACTGAACCAGAGAACCTCTTGCTGTGAGGCGACAGCGGTAACGACTGCACCACTGTGTCACCCAACATTATATATTACATCTTCTCTTTCTTTATAACGACTGTCTTTTAGTCCAACATTACATAATTCACTAAATTCCTGCTTTTGGTTCATAGGTTCATAGGTAGGTACTAGGCTATTTGCCCGAGGGCATTTATAAGCCTAGCCAGAGTGTGTCGGCTTTCACCGCCCCATTGATTAATTAACTGATCCTCTGTCAAGCAGAGCCAATGAAGTGATCCCAGGGGTGTATATTCTGTTACGCATCCACTCGTCAAGGTTTCTCTTGAAGAGTGTTAGTGAGGGGCTCTGCCTGATGTAATTTGGAATTTTGTTCCAAAGCATGGGGAGTCTCTGTGACAGGAATTTATCCCTCCAGCATGTTCTATTTATTGTTGTGGTGAGGTTTAGCTCACTAGAGTGCATGACTCGCAGTGACTTGGATTTCTTTAGGTGGATCAGTTCTGAGTTGGACATGGCTTTGTAAGTCAGGCAGAGATCACCTCTGAGTTAGTGATATGCCACTGAGTACAGCTGTAGTTTTTTCGGTCGGGTTGCATAGGACATATGTTTGAGACCAGTAATCCTCTTGGTGAGGTACTTTTGTGGTCTTTCCAGCTGTTGGAAGTGTCTTGTGAGGTACATCATAAATGGGGCATTGTACTTTATGATGGGTCTAATGAGTGAGTAGAGGGGCACTATAACCTCTTTATTTCTAGATGTGAACCTTTAGTAATTAGATGGGCCACATAGAAGGATTTCCTAACTACTTTGGCAATATGATTGTCAAAGGAGAGATTACTATCTACCTGGGTCCCCAGATCTCTTATTACCTATTCTGTATTAAGGGGGCTGCCACCTATGTGGTAATTCATGGGTGTTTTGTTTTTCTCAAATGGGATGACTATGCATTTTTTGGCATTTAGCTTGAGGCCATGACTTTGACACCAGGTGTCCATCTCAGTAAGGTCCTATTGGAGGATGTCTGTGTCAGCCGGAGAGTCAATTATGGCTCCCAGTTTGCAGTCATCGGCGAACTTGGTTAGCCATAGTCCTCCTGTGTTTGCCTGTACTTCTGAGAAGTATATGCCAAACAGTAGGGGTCCCAGGACCGAGCCTTGTGGGACACCACTTGTGACTGGTTTAGAGTCGGACCTGGAGCCCACTATTCTTACCGTGTGAGTTCTGTCTATAAGCCAGTTGGCAACCCATCTTCTGACGTAGGGGTTTATGTTCAGGCTGGTGAGATTTTCTGTAATACCCGAGTGGGGAATGGTGTTGAAAGCCTTGGTGAGGTCAAGGTAGGCTGTGTGAACCACCTTTCCCTCGTCTATGGCCTTGGTGACTGTCTTGAAGATGTCAACCAGGTTTAGTAGGCTTGATCTGCCCTTAACAAAGATGAACTGGGTCGGGTCAAGTGTTTGGATGTTCCCAATGTCTTTGTTAATGAGTTCCATGATGATGTGCTCCATAGCCTTGCAGACCTGGCTAGTCAGGCTTATGGGGTTATAGTTATCAGGGTCAGTTGTGGCCCCTCCTTTGTGGAGAGGAATAACCATTGCTGTGCACCATTCTATGGGCATATAGCCTGTGGAGAGGCTGAGGTTGAACAGCGTGTTTAGGTGGGGGGTTAGTTCATTTTGTAGTTCATGCAAGATGCAGCCTGGGACACAATCTGATCACATTGATGCTGTGTTTTTGAATTTTGAAAGGGCTGTTTTCACCTGTGCGTCTGTGATTTTTGGGATGCTACACTTTTCCGGTATTGTTGTGGGCCCTTTTGGAGGTGAGGGGGGGTGAAGTTTGCACTGAATCTATCTGCCAGGATGTTGACAATATCAGTAGGTTCAGTTTATTTTGTACTATTTTGTACTAGTTCAATGCATATCTGCGAGTTGCCACTTAGATTCTTAACATAGCTAAAGAAGGCTTTGTGGTTATCTTTTGAATCCTTGGCTATTTTCTTTCGAAGTTAGCCTTGGATGATTTCATGAGGGACCTCATTTTCTTACTGATACTGATCAGGGATGTCTTTCCTTCTTGGGATTTGCTTTTTTTCTGAACTAGTTTCCTCCTTCTATTGTATAGCCTGTTTATTGCAGGGGTCCACCAAACTGGTTTCCTTCTCTTAGAGGAATGAGTCTTGGTTTTGCTAGGGATGGCACGATCCATGCATCCTTGTAGGTGCTCATAGAGTGTATTTGCAAAGGTTTCCGCATCTTGGGCAACATTATCCTTTAGCGTGGGGGCTGTGAAGCTTACCACCTCTGTCTTAAGTAAGGTGAAGTTTGCTTTAGAAAAGTTTTTTACTGTGGTTTCCTTAGTAGGGGGTGGTGGTGGGGTGTGGATATCCAGAGTGATTAGTTTATGGTCTGATCTAACCAGTGACAGGTTGACCTCCAGTGTGGAACACCTGTCGCCCATGTTGGTGATGACCAGGTCCAATATGTTTTCACCTCTGGTAGAGGAGTTTACCAGCTGATCCAGGGCATTTGAGTTGATGAATTCCAGGAAGCTCTGGGCCTGGGAATTTGTACTCGAATAGTTTTCCCAATGAATGGTAGGGTAATTGAAATCACCCAATATCAGGGTGTTTGGTATCATGCTGCACCACTAACCTAGAGGTGTAGGTATCCTTGATGAATATGGATACACCCCCTCCTCTTGTGTTTTGGTCCGTGTTCTTTGGCCGAAACGTGTGGTATGAGTTGTAGCCCGGTAGTGATGGGGTGCTTTCTGGAGCCTTGAACCAGGTTTCAATTACTGCACAGATGTCGATGTTCTCCATACTGAGGAGTGCTTTGAGTGCATGCATTTTGAGATTTAAACTCCTGGCATTGAGTAGCATAACCCTCAGTTTTTTGTTAATTGTGCTGTTTACGGAGGTGGGTTTGACTTTTGAGCCTTGCCTAAAAAAAGCACTATGGGGGCAGCAAGAGCCTTGGCCAATATTCGAAAGCCTAGGGGTGACAGGTGCAAGCTATCTCTTGCGAAGCAACGCGGCTTGTCGAGCATGTCGTCCCAGGCTGACAGACACTGGATCCCCTTTGAATGACACCAGAAGCTTAGCCAATTGTTGAAATTGATCATTTTTTCTTTATACTGACGTATCGTTCTTGGTGAGGGCAGGATGCTACTCAGGGTCAGGGACATACCAGCCTGGGCTACATGATCAGAGAGCTCTTCCATGTAGTCCAGGGAGGTATGTCTCAGGTAATTCACACCAACATGAACAATGACAGAGTCATATTTGTACTTGTTCTGGAGTGACCTGAGTGCTTGTGTTATGTGGCGGATTCTGGATCCCAACAGGCAGCTAACAGTAACCTTCTGCCTGTCCAGCCTAGTGAGTGGGACGTCAGTGTGCCTGACTATAGAGTCACCTATTACTAGTGTGTTAGGTATGTTATTTCGCCTTAAGGGCTGTGATTGTGAGGCACACTGATTTTGTGTTTTATGTGTTGTCTGGAAGTGCAGGTTGTTTGGGTGTCTGCTTTGAAGGTCTCTGATGCTTTTGCAGGTTTTTATTTAGAGCATCTGAGTGTGATTTTGTGTGTTTATGTGTATTTTCTGCCAGTGCTGTTTTAGTAGGTCTGTGTGTGGCTGGAGTTGTGGTGCAAGTGTTAACCTTCTCCTCTTGACTGTCTTTTCCAGTCTTGGGGGAGACAGCTTAGCTTCCAGTTTGGCTGTATAATTGCATCTCTTGCATATGTTAGTGTTTTGTGGTAGGAGGAGAGGGTTGCCTGTGTACATGAGGCAGTTGTAACATTGCCTCAAGATACCCATATTCACCAGCTGGACTGGAGAGTGCACCTGATGTTACCCTTTGGTCATGCCTGAATAATAAGGTGAGCTGCTTAGTCGCTTGGTTGGTGTGGGGTGAATAAAGAGCCTTGCCCTGCTGGGCAATCAGTGTCAGGGTATATTAGTGCTTGCTATTAGGTCTGAGCAAGTGCTGGGCTGTAAGATGCTTTTTGAGTGCTTAGGTTGAGAGTTAGACTAGTTTCAAGGGAAAAACTGAAGAGGAGACTTACTGGAACCGGGACTTAGTGGCACCGGGAATTTTCCTTAAACATCACTTTTTCCCTGAACATTTTTCTGAATGTATTGTTCCCATAAATTCCATTTATTTGTATGTACTTTGTTCCTTCCTTTTTCTAAATGTCTCTCTTCTAGTTATGTTGTATCTTTTCCAATATTCAGTATTTCAAATGCAATTCATTTAGGTTTTGATTTCCATTTTCTAGTAATTGCTTTCTTGAGAGCCAACAGAATTAAACTCAGTAAGACTTTACTATGTCTAGGGAATTCATATCCTTTGCCCTAACTCAAAAGAATCATTTCCTTAGTTACATCCATTTTCTCCCCAAAAATCTCTGCCACAGTACTCTATAGAGAATGTTTTAAATCTACTAACTCATTGCACTCCCCAAAACATGTTATCAGTTACCTCTTTTCTGCATTGTTTTTGGTCTTAGGGGGACAAAGTGCTTGGTGAGAAAAATTTCCAACATCCTGTCTCTATATGGACAGGGCAGATTTACAGAGCATTGCTTAAGAATTTAAATGTGTTACTGCTCAATGCTAGGAGTCTAAACAAAAAATTCTACTCCCTAGAAGCTCTCTTCACTCTAGAGAATGATGACATCTGTGCAGTCACTGAGACATGATTTAATGATGTGGAGAGCACACAGATAGTTTAAGGTTATAACATCTTCCACACATTTAGACCAGCTACTACACAGACAGGGACTAAAGATGGAGATGTGTTTATCTACATCAGAATAAATATACCTCAGCGATGGTCGAACAGGACAGTGCACTTGAGCTTCTCCATGTTCAAATCACCATAGGCAAAATCCTATACAACTTCCTTTCAAGCTATGGGTCCCCCTCTATGACCCAGGAAACCCATAACATGTGTTTAAATTTATTGGAAAGACTTACTATCTAACCCAATACCATATTCATGGGTAACTTTAAATGCCCCACTATTAACTGGTAACCATATATAATACTTAACGTACAGACACAGAAATTCCTGGATTTTGTAAACACAAACTCCCTGGACTTGATTGTCAATACACCAACCCAGGGTGCATCCCTACTGGATCTGGTCTTCACTAATATGGAAGAGTGCAGTATACCCCCTAGTGTAACTACAGAGGGATTAAATTGATCAGTCACAGCATGAAGTTATGGGAAAGAGTAGTGAAAGCTAGGTTAAGAAGGGAGGTGATGATTAGTGATCAGCAGTATGGTTTCATGCCAGGAAAGAGCACTACAGATGCAATGTTTGCTTTGAGAGTGTTGATGGAGAAGTACAGAGAATGTCAGAGGGAGTTGCATTGTATCTTTGTGGATTTAGAGAAAGCATATGACAGGGTGCCTGGAGAGGAGTTGTAGTATTGTATGAGGAAGTTGGGAGTGTCAGAGAAGTATGTAAGAGTGGTACAGGATATGTACAAGGGTAGTGTGACAGCGGTGAGGTCTGCAGTGGGAGTGACGGATGCATTTAAAGTGGAGATGGGATTACATCAAGGTTCAACTCTGAGCCCTTTCTTATTTGTAATGGTGATGGACAGGTTGACAGACGAGATCAGACAGGAGTCCCCGTGGACTATGATGTTTGCAGTTGACATTGTGATCTGTAGTGAGAGTATGGAACAGGTGGAGGAGACCCTGGAGAGGTGGAGAAATGCTCTAGAGAGAAGAGGAATGAAGGTCAGCAGGACTAAGACAGAATATATGTGTGTGAATGAGAGGGAGGATAGAGGAATCGTGAGGATGTAGGGAGTAGAGGTGGCGAAGGTGAATGAGTTTAAATACTTGGGATCAACACTTCAGAGTAATGGTGAGTGTGGAAGAGAGGTGAAGAAGAGAGTACAGGCAGGATGGAGTGGGTGGAGAAGAGTGTCAGGAGTGATTTGTGACAGACGAGTACCAGTAAGAATGAAAGAGTGCAGTGAGACCAGCTATGTTATATGGGTTGGAGACAGTGGCATTGACAAAAAGGCAGAAGTCAGAGATTGACGTGGCAGAGTTGAAGATGTTAAGATTTGCACTGGGTGTGACGAGGGTGGACAGGATTAGGAATAAGTATATTAGAGGGTGAGCCCAGGTTGGAAGGTTTGGAGACAAAGCCAGAGAGGTAAGATTACGTTGGTTTGGACATGTGCTGAGGAGGGATGCAGAGTATATTGGGAAAAAGATGCTAAGGATGAAGCTGCCAGGTAACAGGAAAAGAGGAAGGCCTAAGATAAGGTTCATGGATGTGGTAAGAGAGGACATGCAGGTGGTTGGTGTGATAGAGCAAAATGCAGAGGACAGGAAGAAATGGAAACATTTGATCTGCTGTGGCAACCCCTGACGGGAGCAGCCGAAAGAAGAAGAAGAAGAAGAAGAAGAAGCTGTACACCCTCTGGTATAATGTCTTGTTTAGTAAGGTCACACCACAAAATGGTCTCCTTTGAAATAAAAATAAAACCTGGAACTCCTGCAAACTCTGGAATATGCAGGAACTACTCTAAGTCTAACTTCCTACTATTATGTGATAATCTGGAAAAATTTCAAGACCCCTTAAACTCTGAGAACACTTCTATACAAGCATGTTAATAGCTGCACAGAGGCAGCTGCACCCACCAGGAAGAAGTACAGAACTAGCTCAAAAAATAAGCCACCCTGATGGAATCACAACACCAATAGGCTGTATAACAGAAGGAAAATAATCATGGCAAAAATTAGTAGGTGCAGCACCCGATAGGATAAAAGCACTCTCATCAAA
This sequence comes from Protopterus annectens, assembly GCF_019279795.1. NCBI lineage: Eukaryota > Metazoa > Chordata > Ceratodontiformes > Protopteridae > Protopterus > Protopterus annectens. The sequence continues at coordinate 896,906,067 of NC_056741.1, read as the reverse complement.
CTAAACAAGCAACTCAGAGGACAAATAAAGTCTACCAAAGCCAAATTTGAGGTAAAGTTTAGCCTCCCAGGCCAAGAACAACTCCAAGACATTCTTTAGCTATATCCGCAACTTCAAAGGCAATACACAGTTGTGTGCAGAGCTCATTGTAATGGAGCCCTCTGTACTGAACCAGAAGATATAGCAAACCTACTGGCTGACAAATTTAGCTCCAACTTTACCCCTCTCTTCATCTCAACCTTCCCTCAAGAAATATCATCAAATATAACTCTGCCTGGTATCACTAGGGAACAGGTCCTTAATGCTTTCTCTAAGACCAAGAACACTGCATCAATTGGCCCAGACAATATCCCAGGATGCCTTCTAAGTAGCATGAAACATGATCTGTCAGGCTGACTGGAATTGCTATTTAACTGTAGCCTGCAAACAGGCTTCATATGTCATGAATGGAGAACAGAAACAGTCATCTTTCTTCACAAAGCGGGGATATCTACAGACCCTGGAAACTTCAGACCCATAAGTCTCACTAGTCTCATATGCAAAGCCATGGAAAGAAATATCATGGATGTTACTCATCCTTCTCTAACATAGATGACAAGTAGGTGGGGGTTTCATTTAGATGCTGTAATACATAGAAACATGTCAGGATGGATAGCTGCATCATAAAATACAAATGAACTAGTTCACAGACAGACCTTGTATGCATACATGCTTAGATCTTAACAGCTTACTACAAAATGGCCGTCAGGCGCACACGTGCTCAGTATTTATACACTTGTGCAAGCCCTTGGATAACTTCTTAAAGGTACATACACACACATTGATCTACATCCTCCATCTTAAAAAGAGTGCCATTTGCAGAAACATTAGAGTTAGACATGCATTACTATGTTAGCAGATGACATTGTGATCTGTAGTGAAAGTAGGGAACAGTTTGAGGAGAACCTGGAGAGGTGGAGATATGCTCTAGAAAGGAGAGGAATGAAGGTCAGAAGGACTAAGACAGAATATATGTGTGTGAATGACAGGGAGGATAGAGGAATGGTGAAGATGCAAGGAGTAGAGGTGGCGAAGGTGGAGGAGTTTAAATACTTGGGATCAACAGTTCAGAGTAATGGCGAGTGTGGAAGAGAGGTGAGAAAGAGAATAGAGGCAGGGTGGAGTGGGTAGAAAAGAGTGTCAGGAGTGATTTGTGACAGATGTGTACCCGTAAGTGTGAAAAGGAAGGTCTACAAGAGGGTAGTGAGACCAGCTACGTTATATGGGCTGGAGACAGTGGCATTGACAAAAAGGCAGGAGTCAGAGCTGGACATGACAGAGTTAAAGATGTTAGGATTTGCATTGGGTGTGACAAGTGTGGACAGGATTAGAAATAAGTAGATTAGAGGGTCAGCCCAGGTTGTACGGTTTAGAGACAAAGCCAGAGAGGCAAGATTGCGATAGTTTGGACATGTGCTGAGCAGGGATGCTGGTTATATTGGGAAATGGATGCTAAAGATGGAGCTGCCAGGTAAGAGGAAAAGAGGAAGGCCTAAGATAAGGTTTATGGATGTGGTGAGAGATGACATGCAGGTAGGTGGTGTGACAGAGCAAGATGCAGAGGATAGGAAGAAATGGAAATGAATGATCCGCTGTGGCGACTCCTAACAGGAACAGCCAAAAGAAAAAGAAGAAGGAGAAAAGAAGAAGAAGACATTAGAAACAAAACACAATGTTCATGTCCAAGTTTCTTTGTATCTGTTACAGGGTTTAGAGATGTGACCATATCTTGTAACACAGCAATCTGGACTAAACTTAGCAACAGAGACAGTCTTCGGTGAACAGCTAGAATCAGGAACTTCTGGATTTGTCACAGGAATAGCAATATTCTCTGGAACTTCCTCAGGAAGTGGAACACTGGACAACTCACTCTGAGATAGAGTCTTTCTCACAGGCTATGTGCTGTGGTATAGGCTCAAACATCGGTATTAAATGCTTCTGCTTCTGCCTAAAGTCTGCTCCTTGTGATTCCATAGTATATGATCTCGGCTCTATGCAAATATTCTTCATGACACCAATCCAGTCATAACCTTTGGATGTCTGTATCATTACCACTTCTCATAATGGATTGCGTGATTTGCTGGTTGTATCATAGTAGGACTTCTGGTTTAAACATTTTTTAACAGATTGGTTTTCACTGACCTGTTGTTCTTGACACATGGAACCAACAATTGACTATTGATTGGTAATGTGCTCCTGGTTTGTCTCGGCAGAAATATCTGAGCAGGTGAACCAAGATGTTTATCATGAGGAACATTTCTGAGATTTAACAGATTCAGGAAAACATAACTATTGTCTCGTTTTGACTTTTTTAGTAACTGTTTTGCACTTTGAACTGCACGTTCTGCCAAAACATTTGACTGCAGGTATTCAGGACTACTTGTGACATGAGTAAAGTCCCAGTCTTCAGCAAATCGTTTGAAATGTTGGCTTGTAAACTGTGTGCCATTGTCAGAAATAACTGTGCAGACTACCATACACTGCAAAATGAAGCTTCATTTTGGTAATGACAGTACTGGATGCTAGGTTAGGAGGTAAGTCAATCTCAAACCAATTCGAGTAAGAGTCTACTAACACCAAATAATTTTGACCATTCCATTTGAAGATGTCGGTGGCTACTGTCGACCAAAGTAGTTACAGAATATGGTTTAGCTGAAGTGGTTCCTTCTGTTGATGTGGCTTTGTACTATTACACATGGAACAAGATGAAAGTGCTCTCTCAATGTCTAGTGACATAGAAGGCCACAATACTATCTCTCTCGCCCTTCTTTTGGTAGAGTTGGCTCTTGGGTGACCATGATGTAAGATAGTAATGTACTCTTCTTGCAAGGACTTTGGAACAATTACTTTCAGACCTTTCATAATGATACCATTGTCAGACAAAATCTCATCTCTGTATGGAAAATAAGGTTGCACTTCTTGAGGTAAACTAGATTGCTTTGATGGCCATCCTTGTTGAATAAAGTAGCTGAGCCTCTGTAAAACTGGATCTGTGGCTGTGTGATCTCTCAGCTCATCAAGACATGTGGAAGAAAAATTTCTCACATCCATGACTTCAAAATCAAGGTTCTCATTCTCATGCTGTTCTGTGGTGTTTCTGGATGATCTGGATAATGTATCAGCAAGATAAAGAAGTTTGCCATTCATGTAGACAAGATTGAAATTATACTTTTACAATCTCAGTATCATGTGTTGCAGTCTGGCAGGAGCTGAATGCATAGGCCTTCTCAAAATAGTGACTAAAGGTTGGTGGTCTGTTTCGATCTGGATAAGACTACCATAAACATAATCATGGAACTTCGAACATGCAAACACAATTACTGAAAGCTGTTTCTCAGTCTGGGCATACTGCATCTCAGTTTGGATAAGAGTTCTCGATGCATAGGCAATAGGTTGATCCTCTTGGAGATTGACTGCACCAAGATCAAATTTCAAACCATCACAAGAAAGTGTAACTGGTTTGTGAACATCATAATATCTGAGAGTTGGTGGTCTAGCAATTCTCTGTTTCAGGACATCAGATGCTCTTTGGTGTTGTTCTAATCAAGACCAGGATGCATCTTTACATGTCAGCTCTCTAAGCGGTGCTGAAAGTTGGCTCAAGTCTGGAATGAACTTGCCTAGATAGTTAACCATGCCAAGAAAATTTTGCTATGCTTGAACATTGCCTGGAGCCGATATCTCAAGAATAGCTGTTTGCTTAGAAGGGTCTGGTTGTAGGCCTGTATTAGTAAATAAATGACCAACATAAGTAACTTCTTGCAGCCTGAATTTGCATTTCTCTGGATTGAGCTTAAGATTCACTTGACATGCCCTTTTTAGAACTTTTCTGAGGTTTCTGTCATGTTCAGCTTCACCATTACCTCCTACTAGTATGTTGTCTACTATAATAGCACAAGGATATCCAGAAAAATATGCTCCATTGCACGGTGAAAGACTTCACTTGTAGAATTTATCCCAAATGGCATTTTCAAAAATTTGCACCTGCCAAACAGGGTAATGAATGTAGTGAGCAATGATGATTTCTTGTCAAGACGAATTTGCTAAAATGAACTCTTTGCATCTAAAACAGAAAAAAACAGTGCCACTTGGCATCAAGGCTGTGACTTCTTTGACTGTGTGCATAGGATGATGAGGTCTTTTTAGTTCTTTATTCAAATCTTGTCGATCAATGCATATTCTGATGTCATCTGAGCTTTTCTTATGAGCTACCACCATGGAAGATACCCACTCAGTTGATGTTGCAACTAGACAAATCATACCTTGTCGCACCATTTTATCTAGCTCTGTTTTGACTCTGTCCTGCATGGCTATTGGAACTTTATGTGCTGGCGTAATAACTGAACTGACCTCTGGGTCTAACTTTATGGAGTACACAACTGGAAGTTTCCCTAGTTTGTCTTCGAAAAGATCAGCATAGGTAGAAAAATGTACTGGGCAAAATTAGAGTAGTGGTCTTTTAAGCTAACTTGGTGGACTTCCTTATTAAATAAAAGGAGACCCATTTTCAAACTGCCTCTGAGCCCTAATAATGATTGGACATGCCTCTTGAACACATAAAATAATAAGTTGGAACATCTTCCAGCACAGTAACATGAAAGCACTACTGAGCCTTCAGTCTGAATTTCTTGTCCTCCATAAACAACAAGCTTTGCACACCTTGCCAAATCAAGCCTTTCACTATTAAACACTCAAGCAAATGTTTCTGCTGACATAACATTGCACTTGGAACCTGTATCAACTTTGAGCTCTGTGGGTTTTCCATTTATCTGAACAGTACAAAATACCTCACTATTTGCCTTAAATCTACTGCATTGACTGTTTCATGAAGCACTGACACACCATCAACATAAAGCATAGGGTTGCAGCTTTCTAATTGATCAACTTGTATCTTAAAATGTTCCCTCTTAATAAAAGAATATGGGCCTTTTGATTTACAAAACCTTTTAAAATGATTCCATTTATTGCATTTGTGGCATTGTTGACCAAAAGCTAAACATTTTTTTTCCTTTTAGATTCATGACTTCCACCACAATTATGACAGTTGGTAATGAAACTGAGTTGAGGCCCATACTTTGAGTTTGAAGACTCTTCTTTATGCTTCACTGAGGCTGTGTGAACTCTATAATTTGATTCACTGAAGCTGTGTGAACTCTAGAATTTGCTGGAAGGCTCTGAAGTTTACCAGTGAGTGCTGCAGGGGCTACAGTTGCTGCTATGTGCTTGGGCCAGTTTCTTTTAACCACATGCTGCATGCTATCAACATGAGCTTTATCACTGTGCCTTCTAGAGCTGTTCTCATTTGTAAGCATATTTGTGTGCTTTTCTGTGAGCTTTATATCTGACAAATCTCAATGGCTTTATTCAAAGTTAAATCACTGTCACAAAGCAAAATATTTCTCACAGCATCATCTTTAATACCACAAACAACTCTATTCATTATCAACTCATCTCTTAAATCACCAAATCTGCCTTATTTCTCAAGTCAATTATATATCCTGCAAAAGTTTCACCAGGCTTTTTATCCTTTGTGTAAAATAAGTGCCTTTCCATTGTAACATTTGTCTGAGGGTTACACACTTCTCTAAATTTACATTTTAAGCATGCAGGGTCCTCCCCTGACTCATTCGGTACAACAATATGACGGTTTTCCCTCTCTCCTGTATAGATAGCAGGTGCATACACAAATGAACATTCTCTTTCTATGGCTTCTGACCCAGCTAAATCAAGCAGAATAAATGCCTTTGTATGGTCATCTTTATGAGAACATGCAGCTTGTATGAAAATGTCGTACTCCTGCTCAAACACTCTCCAGTTCTCTGCAATATTACTGTCAATCACAAGTACACTGAGTTTTTGAAATCTGTCTGCCATGCCCACGAAGTATGTATGAACACACTGAAAATATGGCCTTTGTAATTATTTACAAATTGTTCTGAGAGCTTGTTTCAACATTCAAATGTGCAATAAACTCTTCTAAATACTGTATATGCTCTGTAATGGCAGTATTCTTCAAAATAACTTTACTGTAATACTGCACATACATGCGAACACTTTATACACTTCTGATAACTCAGATATATTTGATCAATACAAAAAATTCGGATTCACTAAGCATGCATTGAAAAATGTGGTTGTTTCCCTTTATTTTATTCATTTTATGCAATTTGGACTTTATTTATTTATTTTATTTTACATTTGTTAACCGGGCTAGTCTAGCTGGATACATGTCCATTTTCAGTAGAGGCCCGGGGAGAAAAACTCCAGGAAAAGACATAAAATAGACATATCAAAGTCATAATACATCCAATTAAAAATACAAAAGGTGATAACGGGACAAATTAGAAGATACAAATGTTAAAAAAAAAATATATATATATATATATATATATATATATATATATATATATATATTTTTTTTCTTTTCTCTCTCTCTCTCTCACTGTCTCTCAAATGCAATAGACAGTGAGGATATGCAGTATATACATACATTTGATTAGCAATGTTATGGTATTTTGTATCAGTAGGGTAGTATTAGAAGTTTCAGAGAAGTTATTAGTTCAGAAGGAAGGAAGTTAGTCAGGGTTAGTACAGGTGCATAGCCAGTGTGTCTTAAGAAATAGCTTTAGTTTCTTTTTAAAGAGTGAAAGAGAAGTTTGAGTTGTAAGTTCAGTAGGTAATAAATTCCATAGCTTGCCTACAGAGTTAGAGTATAGGGAGTCACCTGATGAGTTATTGGATCTAGAAGTGTTGATCAGGAGTTTGTTTGAGGAGTATAAGTTCTTGAGGTTTTTGTAAGGTGTAATGATGGTAATGAGTATTGGAGTGTTGTAGGGTTGGTGCAGGGACTTATGGACAATGGTAAGCTGGAGAAATTGAATATGGTTAAGAAGTTCTAGCCAGTCCAGTTGTTTTAGGTTTAAACAGTGATGAGTTCTGAAGGGAGAGCCTGTTGCAAATCTAGCAATGTTATTATAGGATGTTGCCAGTTTGTTGAGGTTATTTTTTGAAAGGTTAGTATATATAGGGGAAGCATAAAATAGAGTTGAGATTAAGTGGGTTTTGGCTATAGTGGTCCTAGCTACTGGTGTAAGAAAGGGCTTGATTCTATAAAGGGATCCTAGTTTTTTGTTAACTGATTTTATTGTGCTGTTTATATGACTATGAAAGTTTAGGTTGTTGTCAATTGTTATTCCTAGGAGTTTAGTAGATGTGTCGGGGGTAATAACAGTTCCATCAGTAGATGTGAGTGTAAGGTGAATAGGGGTGGAGTTTCGGGTTGGTGTGAAGAGTAGTAATTTAGTTTTTATTGGGTTAAGCAGGAGGCATTGGTTTGAGAACCATTGTTCTACAGTGTTGAAAGCTTGTTGGGTAAGAGATTTAAGTTCAGTTTGAGAGGTGGCTGTACAGATAATAGTAGAGTCATCTGCATATTGAATGCAGATGGTATGTGGGATTGCTGATTGAAGGTCATTAATATAGATGGAAAATAGAAGTGGGCCTAAAATGGAGCCCTGTGGAACACCGAGGGTAATAGGAAGGTTACTAGAGAGTTTGTTTTGCCAGAGTACAGCCTGTTGACGGTTTTCAAGGTAAGATTTGAACCAATTTATAGCTAGGGAATTAAGTGAAAGCAATTTCAGAATGTGTATTAGGAGTTGGTGATTAACCATATCAAAGGCTTTAGATAAATCAATAAAGACAGCAGAGGAAAAAATATTATTGTTACGGTTTTTGTTGATGCTGTCTGTGAAGGGCAGTGATAGTGCTGTGAAAAGGTCTAAAACCATGTTGGCAGTTGGCAAGGAGGTTGTTATGGAGAAGGTGGTTTAGAAGTTGCTTATGGATGCATTTTTCCATAATTTTTGCAAGAGGGGATAACAGAGCTATAGGACGAAAGTTAGAGTAGTCATTGGAGTGACCTCCTTTGTGTATTGGGATAATATGGGACATTTTCCAGATGGATGGGATAGTCCCCTCATATATGGTTCTGTTGATGAGTATGGAAATGGGGTAAGCAATGGCTTTAGCTCCTTTTTGTAGAAATTCTGCAGGGAGTTGGTCTGCTGATGAGGTGGTAGGTTTAAGTTTTTGGAGAAGGGAGCAAATGAAGGAAGTAGGTACTGGTTGTATATGAAATGGTGGGGGTGGGATAGTGGTAGAAGTAGGCAAATTTGATGTATCAGGAGATAAATGGCTAGCAAGTTTTTGGGTAGCATTTGTGAAGAAAGAATTGAAGGCATTAGCAGTTTGGGAGGGATTGTTAGGGTTGGAGCCAAGTGGGTTGGGAGTGATTAACTGACCTGGGTATAGGAGTTTGTTAATGCTAGTCCAAAACTTTTGTGGTTCCTTATGGTGGGAGTGCTGTAGGTAGAAGTTCTTTTTGTCTAACAGGATGGCTTGTTTTGTGTTGTTTCTATGTTGTTTAAAGATTTGGTGATCTGAAGGATTTTTTGTGGAACGCCATTTTGTCCAGAATTTGTTTCTAATTAGGATTTTTTGCCTAGTTATGTTTGTGAGCCAGGGGGCTGGTTTAGATTTGTTTCTAACAGAGCGTAAGGGGGCATGATGTTCCAGGATGGTTAGGAACTTAGAATTAAAGTACTCTACTGCTTCATTGATTGGGAGAGATTTTAATGGTGACCAATTACATTGTTTGAGTTCAGCCTGGAAAAGTTCTGGGTTAAATTGCTTTTTGGTGCGTAGTGTTCTGTATGAGAATGGGAAAGTTTGGTTGGTTTTATGTCTGATAATATAGGTTAGTGAATGGTCACTTAGGTCATCTGGGAGGGTACCTGTTTTGTATGTTTGATGGGGGCTATTAGTAAGTATCCAGTCCAAGGTACTTTCTTTGTTGTTGGGTTTGTTAATTCTGGTAGGGGAGTCGATAGTTTGTGAGAAGCCATAAAGGTTGATATGGGTGGTAGGGTGTGTAGTATTACAGGTATTCCAGTCTATATTAAAGTCTCCAAGGACTATGGTTTCTTGTGGCAGATTTATGGAAAGCCAGTTAAGGATATTCTCGAGTGTACTGATATTGTTTCCTGGAGGAAGGTATATACAGATAATATTTATAGCCTTATGTGTGTTGATTTGAAATTTAGTGATTAGTATTTCAGTACTGTTGTCAGAGGGTGGGTTATGATTTACAGTGCTAACTTGTAGCTCTGCTTTATAGAGGATTGCTATTCCTCCTCCTTTTTTGGCAGTGCAGTCTAATCTAATGATATTATAGCCTGGTGGAGTCACTTCATTGTCCTTAATAGTGGGTTTAAGCCAGGTTTCAGATAGGCATAGGATGTCAAATAGGTGGACATCTAAAAGGGCATGAAGTTGAGTAATTTTGTTACAAATGCTTCGTATATTAAGGTGAGCTATAGAGAGTGAGTTAGAAGGTTTGATAGATTTTATGTACTAGATTTATTTGGGTTGCTGTTTGTAGAGTTAATGTTATGGTTTGGGCCAGGGTTTGGGTGAATGTCCCCATCTAGTAGGGAGAGGAGGAGTGCTATGTGTTTAGGGTTGAGAGGGTTATAGTAATAGTCTGTAAATTTTTTAGCATCATGGACAGTATACGTAATGTGACTTAGTCTATGACATTTGGCTAGTAGGTAGGAGGGTTTGGATATGTATTTAAGGAGGTTGTGATGGTTAGTTAGAGGTGGTGTGGATGTGTGTTTGGTGGGGAGGAGAAGAGTAGAGTAAAGTGATTGTTCATAGGAGGTTAAGAAATAGGTAGTGGTTAGGAAAGGTATGAGAGAGAGTAGGAAAAATACTCGCAGTTGGTGTGGGATAATTGAAGTAGGCATTATAATGGTTTGAGAAGTGGGAGAAAAGTAGTTGATAGTCTTTTAAGCAGGTTAGAAGAATTGTAAATAGGTAGTGTGTTGTAACAAGGAGGGAGAAGTGGAGAGGTAACAGAGGATATGTTGAGATAGTGAGGGTTGGGGTGTTAATGATGTGAGTAGCTTGATTGGATAGAATGTGATGTGGGTGTGGTTAGAGAGGAATAAATGTTGGAGCACTGGGGGCGGGTGGGAATTGGGGGCAGGGTAGAGGAGTGGAGTGAGCCCCCAGGGCGAACGGAGCGGGAAGAGACACAAGAGTAGATTGTCAAGGATGACAATCAGTGAGGTATAAAATACAGTGGATAAGACTGAAGGTAAGAAAAATGTAGAGGAGTGTTGAGGGGCTGTCAGGATTAAAGGTAGATAGTATAAGGAGTAGAGTGTGACAAGAGATAGTTTAGGTTGGAGGAGAGATGGTAAAACAGTAGGTTAGAAGAAAAACTGGGAAGAGAATTGGAGAGATATGGATACGAATGTGAGAAGAAAACTAAGAAAACTAATATTCAGAAGCTGATATTAGGCTCCACCTAGTGGCCAGTTATTTTAATGTAGTATAGGTCTACTAAAGGAGATATCAGACAAGGGGTAAGGGGGAGATAAAACAAGTAGAAATAAGGAGGCTGTGAGCTGGAGGTATGATTTATGTAAAACGTTAAATATGGGGGGGGGGGGAGATTGGCTGCTGGTTACCTGACTGTAAGGCTTGTCTACTTAGCAGTATTTTAACAATATAATTATTACTTCATTTTACTAGAAGCTATAATAGCACATACTTTCACTGTCTCTAAGCAGGGTAATGTTTCCAAGTGAGCTGGTAGGTTAAATGTTAATAAAGATTATTTTCCTTAGGCGTCCAACTGGGTGGGTTCAGGTGAACTGGTAAAGATAGGTGCAGGAACAGAAGGCTGGTTCATTAAAAAAGAGAGAAAGAGAGGTAGTGAGGCAAACAGTATGTGAGCTAGCAAGCAAGCAACAAGTTACTAAAGACACAGTAGTATGCTTAAGCACAGCAGGAGTTCACAATACTCTATCTTGTCAAAAACATATAGTTACAGCATATATCAGGTACTACTAGCAGTTCTAAAACCCTAACATTATTCAGTAGACCGGTTAGGAATACAGATATAATGCATTTGCTATTATAAAATAACTAATACACTCGAGTATAACATCTTATAAGGTCAGTGAACAACATTTTTAAAGTAAGCTACCCCAAAAATAGACAGGCAGAGGTAGTCCATTCATACTGCAAAAGTCTTTCAAGTTATTTCAAACATTTTCCGTAGTAATCTAAATATTTTTATCAATATAGTACATATCAGTTTATGTGAATATCATTTAGCATGTTCTGTATGCCTTGTCCCATATTTTGCAAATAAGAAATAGTGCTGAGCAAGTTTTAATATATCAAATGTGTTTCTGACCTGTTTTGTGAAGTAATTGTACAGTAGGGGAGATTCACTCCTCTACATTCCACCAGTTCCAAACAAGTGCCTTAAGCTGTTTTAGTCATGCCGCCTCTAACACCATGTCCTTTAGACATGCCACTTCTGGCACCATGTCTCTTGCCCTTCTCTAACACAGATGACAAGCAGGCGGGGTATTTCATTTAGATGCTTTAATACATAGAAACACATCAGGATGGATAGCTGCATCATAAAATACAAACAAACTAGTTAACAGGCAGACCTTATATACATACATGCTTACATCTCAACAGCTTACAAAATGGCAGTCAGGTTCACACATGCTCAGTATTTATACACTTGTACAAGCCCTTGGATAGCTTCTTCAATGTGTGTGTATGTACCTTTAAGAAGCTATCTAAGGGCTTGCACATGCTCAGTATTTATACACTTGTGCAAGCCCTTGGATAGCTTCTTAAAGGTACATAAAGACACATTGATCTACAATGGAAATGATCAATAATGACACAGTAAACCTCGAGACATTGGATGAAAACCAATTTGGTTTTGTCAAGGGCAGGTCATGCCTATACAATCAGGTGGACTTCTTTGAGAAATTCACCAAACAATGGATGAGGAGAAAATGCTTCACACTGCTTACCTTGACCTGGCCAAGGTACTTGGCACAATACCCCACTCAGGCATTGTTGACAAACTCAAGGGGTTAGGTACAAACCCATATGTCATCCAGTGGATAGCCAGCTGGCTGACAGATAGGACCCAGGAAGTTAGAAATGCAGAGTTCACCTCTACAAATAGGCCAGTCACAAGTGGAGTCCTTCGTGGATCAGTCCTGGGACTACTACTTTAAGGCATTTACTTGTCAGAAGTCAAGGTTAATGTCAATGGGCTCTAGCTGACTAAATGTGCAGATAATTGTAAATTAGGAGCTATCACTGAATCTCTCCCTCTGACACAAATGTTCTCCAGGAAAGGCTGACACAGACAAATAGCTGGTGTCAGCCATGGCATAAAACTAAACTAAATGCCAAGAAATGCATAATGGTATCCTTTGAGACATAATCCACCCTGGTAATTATACTGACAACACCCCTAAGAGATGATCCAGTAGTCAGGGACTTGAGGACACACTGATAATAATCTAGCCTTTGACCATCACATGTCAACCGTACTGAGGAAATCAATCTATGTTGTGCAACTTATAAACAAAGATATATCATCCAACTCCAAATAAGTCATTGTTCCACTGTATTTGGCATTCATCAGACCTATCCTTGAGTACAATGCCCCCTTTGGTATATACCTAACCAGGCATATCCAACAATTGGAACATCCACAGAGGTTTCTCACTAAAACAATGCAAGGTGTGAGTAACATGTCCTATGCTGACTGCCTCAAGGCCTTATCCTTGTATTCTGTCTCCTGCAGGCTGTTGAGGGGAAATCAATGCCTGGCATGCAAGGCATTGTCAGACCCCACTCTGATGGACCTCCTGCATATCTGCACAATAAACAGCACCAGAATCACACATCCTGGGGACTTAAACCTTGTCTGTGATATAAATAGTACCTGCTGGAGAGACAGGTATGCATCCCAGATACTATCCCTTTGCTGGAACAGGCTCCCCACCCACGTAAAGCAGAGTTCCTCCCTAACACAATTCAAGTGTAACTTGGATGATAGGATGGGGGACAAAAAATTCATCCCTGGTTTGGCATCAGTGTCTCTAATGGATACAGGCAGCCTGTAAATGGATCATCTCTCAGACTCATGCTTGTAAATGTTTCATGTCCCAAGCCCCTGTTTACACTTAGCAAGGGTACCAGAACTTGTCAGACATTTGGGATGGATGGCTAGGCTTAAAAAGGCCCTTGTGGTCGTTAGCCTAGTAAACACCTATGAACCTATGAACAAGTACAATATCCTTTCCCAAACAATGTAAATAACAAAATTAATTAGGCTTTTAGTCATCCAGTAAAGTTTTTCCTCACAAAATGTTCACAAAAGCACTATCAACACATCTGTTAATATAACATGACAGTTTCTTTCAATTTGTTTCAACTAACAAAGAATGCTTTCCAAAAAATTTCAAGTTTTCCACATAAAAGTGGACTTATCCACTTAGTTTAAAGATGGCAGCCAACTGATAGGATAACCTAATAGCCACCAAGGAGGCACTCACTTCAATGGCAGAAAAATACTCTTGAGACTTTTAGTGCTCCACCTACCTTTTATATACAGTACTCCATGCAGTACTGCCAGGTGGAGCATCTGGAAGGCACCTAAAGCTATGAGAAACTGATTGATGCAGGAAGTGATAAACCCATATAGCTTGGGCTATTGCAACAATGATACATTTATATACATAAAACCAAAACGTTTGTGTTTTGTTCACTTTTATGTATATCTTAAACATACTAACTCTAAAATCACACAACAACAAAAGAAAGCTAAAGGGAGAGAATTGCATTATACTCAACCATTAACAAATCAATTTTAAATATACAATTTCTTCAGATGCACAACCACAAAGAAAGCAAAATATAGTGCATTACATTATAGTCAATCATTAGCAAAGCTATTATAACATAATTTGCCTAAGTGTACCACCATCATTTTTCATACCCAAAGCATAAACGATTAAATGACTCTTCAACAAAAATTGCTGTAACCATATGAATTTATATACAGATATAATACACACACACACGCACACACGCACACACACACACACACACACACACACACACACACACACACACACACACACACACACCACATATATATATATATATATATATATACACACACACACACACACACACACACACACACACACACACACACACACACACACACACACACACACACATACACACATATGCTGTTTACATCTAATGATTTGTTTTTGTTTTTGTGTCTCAGCATCTACAGTTAGCTAGGGCCCACATGAGGTCAATAGGCTAATATATACATTAAGAACTACACAGACTGGTCCTTTGGGAAGCCAGACTGAAAACACTAGCACAATGCAAAAAGAGACTTCATTCTGAATCATAGTGTAAGTTCTAAGAGACAAACACTTTTTATTTGTGCTGCACTGTATATATATATGTGTATATATATATATATATATATATATATATATATATATATATATATATATATATATATCTGTATTCAAATCTGTGACTCGTTTAGCAAACAAATGTACCATATCATAGTTATAAGTTTAAAAAAGACCATTACAAAATGTGTCTGTGACATTTATGAAGACAGTAAAACACCCCAAAGTATATTCTTGTTATGTTGCATAAAAAATTTTACAGAGGATATTACTTGCTGAATTCCATATATTGCAGATCATGTCATTCAAACGTAATTTAAAAAATGCATATAATTAAATTTTATGTTTCCTCCTAAAGAATACAGTATGCCCCTAAGTAAAGAAATGTCTACCAAGATGATTTTTAAGATTAAATATGAACTAATTTATCTTGAATGGCAGCCAGTCTTGCGGTGAAACACGTTACCACACTAATAAGTGATGTGGTTCAGCCACTGTAATCCTCTTTTTTTCCTTTTACAGTCTTATAAAACGTTAAAAAAGGAGTACATTGTTTGACAAGTCTGCCACTTTGTCCCAGTTTTGCCAGAAACAATCTGTAGCTTCTAGGTGCATCTATGTCTGTCAATCATATTTATATAGTTCTCAGTTATTGACGCATTAAGAAAGCAGTATGCTGAGGAAGACACTATACTGTGATGTTCCAATGTTCCATTCACCAATAGCAATCTAGTCTTTCTCTATTTTTCCTCTTTCAGCATGTATGCAAATATATATGTCTATGAATATGCATATGTATAAATACATATATATATATATATATATATATATATATATATATATATATATATATATATATATCTACTTCAGTCGATCGAACCTTTACAAGTTCGAACCACATATGGCCGAGACCATATGTTCGATCTTGTAAAAGTTTGAAAACTGACATAAAACCACAAAAACCAAAAAAACATAAAATTAAACGTCTAGAGCTATGCCCCCCTGCACCCCCACACCCCCCTTACTTAAATATACCAACTCCGAGATCACACTACATTGCAGAAATGGGAGGTCTTCCCTTTCCGCTCTGTACAGAGATCTCCATTCAGTCAGATCGGACTTTTATAAGTTCGAACATATGGTCTCGGCCATATGTGGTTCGAACTTATAAATGTTCGATCGACTGAAGGGGACCCATATATATATATATATATATATATATATATATATATATATATATACACATATATATGTATATATATAATATATACATAGTTGCATAAAGATATATATATATATTTATATATATATATATATATATATATATATATACACATACGCATACACATATATATTGTAAGAGATACATGTTGTTTAAGGTTATATACAGGGGAGGAAAGGAGAGAGTGCATCAACAGACTCGTTAACCAGAACTTAGGTAAACTGCAATATCAACTAGAAAATAAATGCAAAAATAAATAAAGTGCAATTGCACCTCTGGCGTTTTTATCTGTATATCTGTATATATCTATATATCCATACATAGATGCACACACACACACACACACACACACACACACACACACACACACACACACACACATCAATTATGTCTCTGCATTCACTACGTCACTACCTTCCTCCATAGGGCATAACCCACGGATATCAAATGGTGCTATATGTCGCTCAATGAACAGGAACTCTTCAGTACATCACAGCACTGAGAACTGCTCTTTACAAAAGGTCTACCTGTGAAGAGCAGCCTATTGGGATTACTTGTAATTGTCCAATAGTATGTGGACATCAGATTGTGTCATCAGTCACTCAAACAGCAGGAGATCTGCTGCGCATCATACCACAGAGAAATGGCCATATGGAAAAGTTGTACCTGTGAGCAACAGCCTAGTGGAATTGTTTGTTATTGTGTAATGTATGCAAGTTTAACATGAACAGCATGCCAGTATATTAATGTAAAGTCAAACATTTTTTGCTCTGTGCTGAGCAGTGGCTGTGTCATCCCCACAAGGGACTAGTCATTACAAATAAGGACTGCTGACTTAATTGGACAGTGTCTATTCACATCGCTATTAGATTATACTGTCTAAACCAGTTACTTCCTCTCCCAGCTCCTTGGTTATCTTCTTTCAGTAAGTGAAAGAAAATCTATTTCAGGTTGTGTTTCCATGCTAATGGCATACCAAGAGCTGTAAACTGATTAGTTTTCTGAAGCAACGGGCATCCTAGGTCAACATCTCATGTTGGGTATGACCCATTACTCTTGCCTTGCTTCTCTCCAACCTACCTCCAATCCCCCCCTCCCCACCTTACTACAGCATTATGCTACTCATCTCCACCTATCAGTTGTTACACCTAATCTCTATTCCTCCCCAAAGTACTTTACCACTATCATGGAATCACTCTTCTTTCTAATTACCTATTCCCAACTTGAGTCTACTATTCAGCATCACATGAAATGCCCTTTCTCCCTCCCTTGTTGCTGCGCACTTTATCCACTCTTTCTGATCCCAACTCCCGACAGTACCTGTTAGCAAATCTTTAGAAAGACTCCTTCCTCCCTTCCTCTCAACAATCTCCCCTCATATAACACATACTAATTTTAATGTAACGGCATCACCCCATCTACTTCTGAATCTAAACTCCCGATCCTTAACATGGCTGTTAGAAGTATGCATAACAAATTGCAAGACATGCATATAAAGCTAGTCACTCCCCTGATGTATTAGTTACTACTGAAACCTAGTTGAAGAAAGATATGTTAGATAATGAAGTTATCCCTCCGAGATCTAATATACTTAGGGTTGACAAGAAAACAACCATGCTGCTGGTGGTGCTACCAATTATCTGCAAAACTGGATAGAAATAACCCCACTCCCCATATAGATCCCAGAAGTTATTCTCTGCTGGATTTCATACCATATTTAACAATCAACTGTTATAATAGGCAATCTCTACATAGATTGGCAGCTGACACACATCCAATGCCTATTTTAAATCATGCACCAATAAAAACTAAAATAAAATACATGGTAATGAAGTGAAAATGAGACACAGACACTTTCCCAGCTAACTGTTAAAAAGAGGATAATTTAAGGAATGGGTAGAGAAAATTATTTGAGTCATTAGGGAAGACAGAAACATCATCGGAAGTTATAGCTAGTGAGTAAAATAAAATAAAAATAGAGTTTAAAACCAGGGTGGAAATAAAAGTTAAGGCGATACGGTTAAAAAGTAATCAGAATTACTTAGAGGGGCTGACAAAGGTTAAAGTATTGCAGAATGAGGGAGATTTCAGAGACAAGAAGAGGCACAAATGCAGAGTGCTAAAGAGAAAAAATAGAGTATCTGGATAATATGCATGAGTTTAGGCAAGCTGCTTTTAAGCAACTATTTGTGATAACTTCAGACCACAAAAACATTTAGCACAATGACTTACACAACAGAAAGTAGAAAGGTTGTGTTAGGCAGCCTATAACGAAAAATAACCAGAGAAACTGTAGCAGTTTTAGAGATATTTTGGAAATTTTACGAAAATTTGTATAAAGCAGAGAAATGTCGAAACAGGAAAAAGCACAAATGGAAATATTTATAGAAGACTTAATTATGCAAAAGTTAGAGGAAGATGAGGCTCAACAATTACCAGTTAAAATAGGAGGAAATGAAATGAGAACAGTAATGTATAATTAGTTTTCAGGAGTGCTTATAGGAACAGATGGTATTCCTGTCGAAGTTTGGAAGTTAGGTGGGAAGAAAGTGTTTAACAGTATTTTAAAGGAAGGGGAAGCACCAACGTCTTGGAAGAAAGCTGTTGTGGCTGTGTTACCTAAGGACAGTAAAAACTTATCAGACCCAGCTTCACAGGCCCATTTCAAATTTAAATAATGATTATAAAGTGTTTATGTCTATCCTAACTAGTTGGATGGCAAGAGTGTAGCCCAAATTGATAGATATAGATCAGTGTGTGTTTTGGAGGAGAGGCAAACATCTGACAATATTAATAAAATAATGATCCAGAAGGAAGCAATGTAAGAAAATACTGCTGTTGTTGGTGGGTCTTGATGCAGAAAAAGCATTTGGTAGAGTAAGCTGAGATTTTATGAGCAGAGTAATGGAAGCATTTGCATTCCCTGATACAATGATATCATTAATTTGGAGAATAATATATGAAGGATCAGCAGCAAAAATTAAAGTGAGAATGTTCCTGTCTGATAAGTTGTGTTTGAACAGAGGAACAAGTCAAGGGTGTCCTCATTCCCTTTTTTATGTGCTATACTTAAAGCCATTACTTACATACATACATACATACATACATACATACAAATATGTCAAGCATGGGCATTAATACTGTTCTAGCCTCCAATAATAAATGTCCAGGCTCTTCTTAAAAATTTCTGAACTCATACTTGCTTTAATATAATTTGTTAGTCTGTTCCATGCATCAGCTGCTCTCTCAGAGAATCAGTTGGTACACTTCTCATTCCTATAGAATCTCCATAGGTTGTCTGATGATTCTCTAGTACTTTTTGATAATCCCCAAAACATTCCAAGAAGTAGTTATCCCCAAATGCCCTATATACCTGAATAAGGTCTCTTCTTAGATATCTATAAGAAACACTGTACAAGCTCAAATATTTTATTCTTTCATAACTTAAATTTTCACATCCATGGATGCCCTTGGTATATTTCTGCTGTACACTTTCCAGTTTACTCATGCTTGTTTTCTTATAAGGTTTCCATATTGTTGTTCCATACTCAAGTTTGGGTCTAGTGTAACTAACAAATAATGACTTAATAATTTCTGAATTTTTAGACCTTATAAATCTTTTTATACAATGTATAGTTCTATAACTATCATTAACCAAGTGGCAGTTATGATTAGAAAACCTCAAATCTGGCTCTACCCATATACCTGGGTCCTTAAATGAATCTACAGTTTCAATCACTGTGTGCTGTATTAAATATTCACCTTTCAGTTTATGTCTCCCAAATCTCATATCCTTAGTTTTTATGTATTTATCAGCATATTATTCTCCTATGCCCAAATGGTCAATTTAGTCAAGTTCTTTTGCAGACATGCCTTATCTGTAATACATGTAATCAGTTTACATGTGTTACATGTAAACTGATTACATGTGTTACAGATTGATTGATGATTGTTTTTTCGGCTTTTCCCGGTTAGGGGTCGCCACAGTGGAACTCCGGTCCGCTAATTGCCAGTTGATTTTTATGGTGCCGAGTTGCCAGCCCGATGCCCAACCTTCAGTGAAGGCACGCCCATTCACGCATGTCTTTCAGAGGCCACTCAACCAAGGGGAGAATATGCAGACTCCACACAGAAGGCACTCCAGCCAAGAATCGAACAGGAGAACCTCTTGCTGTGAGGCAACATTGCTACCGCTGTACCACCGTGGATATATTACATGTGTTACAGATAAGGCATATAATCCGTTTACCCAATTACCCAATTTCAGGTTGTCAGCATATAGACTGTAGAACACCTCAGATGAAAAAGTTAGGTCTGAAAAATACAATCTAAACAAGTAAGGGCCTAGGACAGAGTCCTGTGGGCACCCTGACTGTAACCAAGAATTTCAGCTAATGGGCTATGTAATATTTGACTGAAAATGATTGGGTAGATTATAAGTGATGCATAATGTTTGCAACTAGGAGTTTGTGAGTATGGTTTGTGATGTAAAATGCTTGCAACTAGGATTGTGTCAGTGTGGTTTGTTTTCATTTGAATAAATGCATGATTGCCTATGTAGTAAGCGATGGTTTAATAAAGATGTTTCTTGTTTAAAAAAGGAAGGGATTGAATAAGTTATGTAATGTTGCTTAGGTTATATGATATATGTGAAGTAAAATATTTTTTTATGTTAATTATAGTGTGATTACTTTTATATGAATGTAAATTTACATGTGTTACAAGTGATAATTCAATAAAGGTGTTTGAAAAAAAAACATTTTTTTCACCTGTCCAATTGCTGTATGATTCTTGCCATGTCCTATTTGTAAGCCATGCCGCTATCTATCTTATCAAGAATAGATTGATACCTAGTTGTTCTAATTTATTGAAAAGTGTTTTGTGTATGACTCTGAAGTTAAATCTATATAAATTACATCACAGTACAATTTTTATTCATAGTTGTTATTATACTGTTATAAAACATCATGTTATAGGCAGTAATTGATCAGTTTTCAACATATGCATGCTAATATACAATTTCAAGTCCCAGCCTATCCAATTCTGAAAATAACTTATTCAATATTACCTTCTCCATTATTTTCTACAACATGAAAGTTGACTTAAGGGTCTATACAATTCTGGGTTTGTCCTACTCCCACTTTCCTTAAAGACAGGTTTAATAAGTGCATGTCTCCAGTCATGAGGAATCTCCCAATATTTCTATGACCTAGAAAATAATAGATATAATAGTACCGCAAGTTCTTGCTGAAATGTTCTCAGATCCTTATTACTAATTCTATCTCCTCCCTTTGCTTTGTTTGGATCCAGTTTGTGCAGTTCTTTTTCAATATAATCTAATTTGATTCTAGTATCTGAGGTTACCTGGATGTCACTAGAATCACCCTCTCTGTGGGGCCAAACTGTTTTGTATAAGATTTTGTAAATATATCTATAATCTGTTGTGTCTGAGAATAAATTGTAAACTCTACATACAGTTCATCAATTTATATGTCTTTACTCCTTCCACATCTTATGTATCTATAAAAAGGTTTCCTGTTATGTTTAATATCTTTATATAAATTTTCTTCAAAATTTTCTTGATCTTGTCCAACACTATGCTTAAAAATGTGTTTGCCCACCTTGTTTATTTCAGTTTTCAAAGCTGTAGTTTGGCCTCTCTTCAGTTTCTTAGATTTTTTGTCTCTCACCTTAATCAGATATCTTGTTCTTATGGAAATATATCCCCCGACATTCTATGCCTAGATCCTGATGTTAAATATTGTTTTGATTTTTTGCACTCAAATTCTCTTTTAAAACTTTTCACATTCCATCTGCAATTTTTCCACTGAACACATCACGCCAGTTAGTTTTACATAGTTTCTGTTTTGCTTCCATATAATCTGTAATTAATCTTCTGTGCACTGGTTTAGATTTCAGCTTGGCAGAATTATCAAGCAACAAATTAACCATTATAACCACATGTTCACTGCGCATCAATGGTGGTAAAAACTGAAGTAACAGTAATTTCTTTTTTAACACAAACAAAAAGCAATGTCTTTCAGCTTTTCCCGGTTAGGAGTTGCCACAGTGGATCACCAGTCCTGCAGATTAATTGGCAGTGAAGTTTTTATGGTGTCAAGTTGCCAGCCCAGCGCCCAACCTTCACAGAAGGCACACACATGCACCTACCTGCAAGTCTTTAAAACTCACTCCACCACAGGAAGGACATGCCCACTCCACACAGAAGGTGCTCCAGCTGAGAATCAAACCAGAGACCCTCTTGCTGTGAGAGAACAATGCTAACCTCTGTACCACTGTGGCCACCCACTTTGAACCACAAACAATGTCTAGTATGTTCCCTTCCCTGGTAAGTTTTTTTTTAAATTTGAAGAAACTGTTGTTCATAAACATATGCTGTGAATAATTTCCTTACTAATGTTTATTTATTTATTTATTATTTATTTTACATTTGTTAACCGGGCTAGTCTAACTGGATACATGTCCATTTTCAGTAGAGGCCCGAGGAGTTAAGCTCCAAGTTAGGACAATAAAATTAATACAATAAAGTATAAGGATACATGAGCAAATATAAAGTATTAACAGTATGCATAAACAGGTTATCACAGTAAAATGTACAGTGCATGATACAAGAATAAATAAAGGGATGTAAATACAATCAGAGTAGTCAAGAGAAATATGCAACAGAGTTTAAAAAGGAAAATAGAGTTGCTTAATGAGTAGATGGGTTAGACAGAGTAGAGTATATAGAGACACTTTGACTAGTCAGGTTTAGTGCATTGACATAACCAGTGTGTTTTCAGGAATACTTTCAATTTGTTTTTGACTAGTCAGGTTTCGTGCATTGACATAACCAGTGTGTTTTCAGGTATACTTTCAATTTGTTTTTGACTAGTCAGGTTTAGAGCATTGACATAGCCAGTGTGTTTTCAGGAATACTTTCAATTTGTTTTTGACTAGTCAGGTTTAGTGCATTGACATAACCAGTGTGTTTTCAGGTATACTTTCAATTTGTTTTTGACTAGTCAGGTTTAGTGCATTGACATAACCAGTGTGTTTTCAGGAATACTTTCAATTTGTTTTTGACTAGTCAGGTTTAGTGCATTGACATAACCAGTGTGTTTTCAGGAATACTTTCAATTTGTTTTTGACTAGTCAGGTTTAGTGCATTGACATAACCAGTGTGTTTTCAGGTATACTTTCAATTTGTTTTTGACTAGTCAGGTTTAGTGCATTGACATAACCAGTGTGTTTTCAGGAATACTTTCAATTTGTTTTTGACTAGTCAAGTTTAGTGCATTGACATAACCAGTGTGTTTTCAGGAAGACTTTCAATTTGTTTTTGACTAGTCAGGTTTAGTGCATTGACATAACCAGTGTGTTTTCAGGAAGACTTTCAATTTGTTTTTGACTAGTCAGGTTTAGTGCATTGACATAACCAGTGTGTTTTCAGGAAGTCTTTCAATTTGTTTTTGACTAGTCAGGTTTAGTGCATTGACATAACCAATGTGTTTTCAGGTATACTTTCAATTTGTTTTTGACTAGTCAGGTTTAGTGCATTGACATAACCAGTGTGTTTTCAGGAATACTTTCAATTTGTTTTTGAAAGAGGATAATGAGGAAAGTATGGAGAGTTCGTTTGGAAGGAGGTTCCAGGCTTTCCCAACTATATTAGAGAAAAGGTAGTCGCCAGCTTTGTTGTATGTTTTAGTGGTCTGTACTAGAAGTTTTTGAGAAGACCTTAAGGATTCTAGGTTTTTATAGGGGGTGATTAGTGTTGAGAGAATAGGTGTTTCTGAAGGTTTGTAAATAGTGTTATGGGCTATAGTTAGCTGATGGAATGTAATTAGATTTTGAAGTTCAAGCCAACCTAGCTGTTTTAAATTAAGGCAGTGATGGGTTCTAAAAGGATTACCATTTGCAAATCTAGCTATATTATTGTAGGACATTTCCAATTTGTTGAGATTATTTTTTGATATTAATTAATTAATAATTAATTAATATTAATGTCGTTGAATCAATGTCATTCCAATCTGTTTCTAGCAAATTTAAGTATCCGGCTAATATTATTTTTCCCTTCTGTGTTTTATGCAAGAAATGCTTGACTTCTTCTAGGTCATCAGCACTCGACGGTGGTGGTCTATGCACTCCAACAATTGTTGTATGTTGCAGGGATGTCTTTATTGTCACAG
This sequence comes from Protopterus annectens, assembly GCF_019279795.1. Classification (NCBI taxonomy): domain Eukaryota; kingdom Metazoa; phylum Chordata; order Ceratodontiformes; family Protopteridae; genus Protopterus; species Protopterus annectens. Next base: position 896,882,272 of record NC_056741.1, on the reverse strand, counting down.
TTACACAGTCTATAGTATTGGTGTTATCATTGAACATGTAAAAATTACAGCTGACATAGCTATCTTTAATACCCATCATAAAATCTCTGCCTGATTTTTGTTTGAATGTCCGTTTCAGTAAAAAATCATGTATACCCTGACAGAAATGGTTTCCAGTCATTGTTCTTTAACCATGTTTCACAAACAATAACAACATCAATCTTGTGGAAACGTAGACAATTTTATTTATGCTCCTAGCATTTATTGGCAAATAATATTTACTCTAACAACCTTCTCTCCAAAAACCAGTATGGTTTTAGACTTCACCATAGAACTACCACTGCTCTCCTCAATTTCACCAATATCATAAACAAACATAGGAATGATGCCAAGTTGGTATCTTCAATATTCATAAATTTATCAAAAGCATTTAACACCATATGCCATCAACATCTTCTTACCAAACTTTCTTCCCTTGGCCTCACCTAATCCTTTCTCTAATGGTTCCATAGCTAGGTGACTGATAGGCAGAAAACAGTCAAATGGAAAGAAAATCTCTTTTCCTTCCTACCAATCACTGTTGGTGTACCACAAACATCAGTATTAGGTCCTTCTTATTCAGTGTTTTATTAACAAAATGCATATTGCACCTACCTCACTAGCATAATTAAATATGCTGACAGCTCACCCCTTATATGTGTAGTCCCATCCCTACCACCATCAATAACCTCAGATTTGACCAACACCTATTGCAAGCCATTACAAAAGCACACCAGAAACTCGGCTCCCTCTTTAGAACTAAACACAATCTGACAGACAATGCAAGACAAACACTAGTCTCTACTTACCTTCTTCTATCCCTGCTACAGGCATCATCTATTCTTACAAAACCACATACTACACTTAAAGTTAAACTTTCCACCTGTTATAATAAAGAACCTAAATTTGTTGCTGACCTCACATATAAGACTCATCATTACAGAGCCCTGAAACAAAAAAACTGGCTTGAGCTGCGCATCTATTTAACATGCTCACAACTTATTACTGTAAACAATTTTATACATGCACCAGACGTATGTCCAGCAATAAAAGATGCCTTACAGCACTACTCTCCATGTGTGCCAGATTAATATCCAGCAGTAAGAGACACCTTACAGCACTACTCTCCATGTGCACCAGACATATATCCAGCAATAAGAGATGCCTTACAGCACTACTCTCCATGTGCACCAGATGTATATCCAGCAATAAGAGACGCCTTACAGCACTAAGGTCCATGTGCTCCAGATGTATGTCCAGCAATAAGAGATGTTTTACAGCACTACTCTCCATGTGTGCCAGATGTATATCCAGCAATAAGAGACACCTTACAGCACTATGCTTCATGCAGTAACCTTGGCTTATCCAATAAATTCTTAGTATTCACAACAAAGTCTAATAACTTAACAGACAACTCATTATACGCCCATTGCATAATTAAATGCTGGAACATCATCTCAACATACTTAAAATAGGCCATAAAACTTTCCACCTTCAAGCCTTTATTAAAGCAACACCTAAACCATACTTGGTCATGCACATGTTTCTCACCTGGGTAACTCTATTTTACTTTGTCATTTCTTACCCCCATCCCTTTATAACCTCTACACAACAAGCCGTTATACCACTCCTCTTCAATTACCTTCCTATATTAATCCCCACTTTACAGTTCACTTTCTTTCTGACTTCCTACTTTATCCATCTCCTTCAAATACTTCTTAGCACTCTCTTGTAACCAGATTCTATGCCAGTATGTACCACAGTGTTCTTGACCGCAGTATCCTTGACATATCAACAATACAATATAATTCCTCTCTTCTAGATTTAAACATTATCTACCTAAGATAACAAATGTTTCACACTCCTTACCTCAAGTTTATTTTAACATCTATACTGTGATCCTCCTTACCCAACTCTTATAAGTCATATCCAATGTCTGCTTGTCACATAAATTGCTCATGAACTGTTCACAACTAAATGTTTTATACTTAGAATTTAATACCATGTTAATGTCACCACAGAATAAATGGCAGTTTTACGTTTATATAGTGTCATTACAAAACAATTAGCTATTTGTATATCAGTGTCTTAAGAACTATCTATGCAATGCATCTTTGTAAAATTTTTTTTTAGTTTGAGTATTGTAAATGTATCTACTGGGGCTTTTTTGCTTTTTTCTCTGGGTCTCCCCTGGTTCCCTGTCAACAACAGCATATATATATATATATATATATATATATATATATATATATATATGTATACAGTGGATATAAAAAGTTTACACACCCCTGTTAAAATGCCAGGATTTTGTGATATAAAAAAATGAGACCACACTAAATTATTTCAAAACTTTTCCTACCTTTAATGTGACCTATAATCTGTACAATTCAATTCAAATGCAAACCTGGAATTAGTATATATAGTTAGGTGGGTGTGGGGGGCACAACCCCATACATTGGGGGATGTGGGGGTGTTGCCCCGCACTTAGTTTGGGTATATATTGTCTTCTGGAAAGAGTTAGTCATTGGTGTTGTAAGTATGCATGTCTATGGTTTAAAATGTATTATTTTGAAGCTTTCTGTGAAATATAATATAAAAATCAGACTAGGTGGGGGGGCTGTGCCGCCCCCCCCCCAAATATATATACTTACTCCAGGATTGCACTACAGTGGAGAAAAGGACATATACCTTTTACTTCAGTGAAATGAGTTTTCAGTAATTTGAGCTGTCAGCGATTTGGTCAGGGTGAATTTAAATTCAGTGAAATGAGCTTTTAATGAAACAAAGTAGACCCATATATCTATATATATATATATATATATATATATATATATATATATATATATATATATATATATATATATAAACTTTATTTCACTTAGTTGAATGGCATATGTCACAACATAGGAATGGCATGATCAACACCCAAAACATTGAAGGAGTGAAGTGCATGGGATTGCTAGTGATTGTGACCACAGAATAGCAGGGATTGAGATATCATCCTTTTCCGAAATGTGGTATAGTTTCAGAGTTGGTCTATATATCTAGCAGGGTGTGCAGAGGGGCATGAATCCTGCAAAAGCAGATGCTTGTGTTTGTTATTCGTTTTTGATGTTGTGGGATTCAGTCATGCTATCTCAGTGTTTTGACTTTAGATATAGGTTCATAGGTTCATAGGTTCATACTAGGCTATCTGCCCTGGGGCAATTATAAGCCTAGCCTGATTCTGTATGGCTTACGCCACCCCTTGATTTGAGTACACTGTGCCCTTTTTAAGGTTTAGTTTACTGTGCCTCTGTCTAATAGTGACATGGGAGTAATCCCTGGGACAAACCTACGATCCCCCATCCTCTTATCGAGATTCTTCTTGAAGAGATTCAGTGAGGTGCTCTGCCTACATGAACTGGAATTTTATTCCAGAGCAAAGGGAGCCTCTGGGTTATGAACCTGTTCCTCCAGCAAGTTCTATTTATTTCTGTGCTGAGGTTCAAGTCCCTCGAGCGTGTGGCTCTAAGGGATTTAGATTTACTGAGGTGGAGCATGTCCATTAATTCTGGATTTGACATAGCTTTGTATGTCAGGCATAGATCACCTCGAAGTAGGTGGTATGCAACTGAGTAGAGCTGGAGTTTTTTTAACCAAGCAGCATATGGCATCTGTTTGAGACCCTTGATCCTCTTGGTGAGATACTTTTGGGGTCTTTCTAATTGCTGCAGGTGTCGGGTAAGGTACATCCCAAAAGGGGCATTGTATTCTATGATGGGCCTGATGAGGGATGAATAAAGGGCACGATTACCTCTCTTGATCTAGATGTGAAACCCTTCGTGATGAGGTGGGCTATGTAGAAGGTCTTTCTAACCACTTTGGCAATGTGGTTTTCAAAGGAGAGATTGCTATCAACTTGGGTCCCCAGGTCCCTAATAACTTTCTCTGTACTTAATGGGTTTCCGCCTATGTGGTAATTTGTGGGCACATTGTTTTTGCCAAAGGGTATGACTATACACTTTTTGGCATTTAGCTTTAAACCATGGTGCTGGCACCAGTTATCTGTCTCTGTGAGACCTTTTTGAAGGATGTTTGTGTCAGGTGGTGAGTTGATTATGGCGCCCAGTTTGCAGTCGTCTGTGAACTTGGTGAGCCATAGTCCTCCCACATTTGCCTGTACCTTGGAAAAGTATATACTGAACAAGAGTGGTCCCAGGACAGAACCCTGTGGGACGCCACTTGTGACTGGTTTTGAGTCTGACATGGCTCCAGCAACTCTCACTCTGTGGGTTCTGTCTTTGAGCCAGTTTGCGACCCATCTTGTGACATAGGGGTTTATATTTAAGCTGGATAGCTTATCTATGATGCCCGAGTGGGGTATTGTGTCAAATGCCTTTGCAAGGTCCAGATAGGCTGTGTGGACTACCTTCCCTTCATCAATGGCTTTGGTGACTGTTTCAAAGAAGTCAACCAGGTTCAAAAGGCAGGATCTGCCCTTGACAAAGCCGAACTGGGTAGGATCTAGTGTCTGTAGGTCCCCAATGTCTTTGTTTATGAGCTCCATGATGATCCTCTCCATAGCCTTGCAGACTAAGCTAGTCAGGCTTATGGGGCGATAGTTTCCAGGGTCCATAGAGGCTCCACCTTTGTGGAGTGGGATCACTGTTGCTGTATGCCATTCTGTGGGCACATATCCTGTAGTGAGTTTGAGATTGTATAGCTGTTTTATTTGAGGGATTAGTTCCTCTTGTAGTTCATGTAGGACGCAACCTGGGATGCCATCTGGTCCCATGGAAGCAGTGTTTTTTGCTTTGGAGAGGGCAGCCTTCACCTGACCATCTGAGATGTTTGGGAGACAGCCCTCTGCCGGGATAGATACTTGCTCTTTTGGGGGGGAGGGGGTGGAGAAGTTTGCACTGAACCTGTCTGCCAGGATATTGGTGATGTCTGTGGGTTCACTGAATTTTTTGTCGTTTAGAATCAACTCAGAACAAGTCTGTGAGTTGCATCCCAGGTTTCTAACATAACTGAAAAAAGCCTTATGATTGTCTTTGGTGTCCTGTGCAATTTTTCTCTCGAAGCTGGCCTTGGAGGATTTTATGAGGGATTGTAATTTTTTGCTAGTACTAATCAGAGATGCCTTCCCTATTAGGGATTTTGTTCTATCATGTAGTAGCTTCCTCCTTCTGTTGTACAGTTTATTTATGGCAGGGGTCCACCACACTGGACGCCTGCCTTTGGATGATTGGGTCTTGGTTTTGTTTGGGATAGCATGATCCATGCATTCCTGGAGATGTCCATAGAATGCATTTATATAGGATTCTGCAGTTTGGGCTGTAGTTTCCACTGGCCCTGGGACCTTGAAGGATTCCACTTCGGTTTTGAGAAGTGAGAAGTTCGCTTTTGAGAAGTTTTTCACTGTGGTTTTCTGGGCTGGGGTGGGGTTGGGATGTGGACATCCAGTGAAATTAATTTATGGTCTGATCTTACCAATGAGGGATATACTTCTGGTGTGGAGCATAGAGTCCCCATGTTGGTAATGATCAGGTCTAGTATGTTGTCCCCTCTTGTGGGAGTGGTGACTAGTTGTTCCATAGCATTTGAGTTTATAATTTCCAGGAATCTTTGGGCTAAGATGCTGGGGCTTGAGTAGTGCTCCCAGTCAATGTTTGGGTAGTTGAAGTCACCCAATATAATGGTGTTTGGAGAGATCTTCATGTTCTCCAATGTTTTCAGGAAAGCCGAATGGGATTCCTGACTTTGAGAGGGTGGTCTGTAGGATGCTTTAAACTGAAAAGCAGTCTTGCCCACTGTTAGTTGCACATGGATGGTCTCCGATACTTTGTGCAATGCCACTAACCTGGAGGTGTGGATATCCTTGATAAATATGGAAACTCCCCCTCCTTTTGTGGTTCGGTCAGGGTTTTGGGGCCGAAAAGCATGATATGAGGTATAGCCTGGTAGTGCTGGGGTGCTCTCTGGAGCCTTGAACCAGGTTTCTGTCACTGCACAGATATCGATGTTCTCCATACTGAGGAGAGCTTCGAGTGCATGCATCTTGAGGTTAAGACTTCTGGTGTTTAGCAGAATTACCCTTAGTTTCTTGTTCCTTGTGCTGTCTATGGGGGTGGGTTTGACTTTTGAGCCTTGCCTAAAAATGGCACTATGGGGTGGCAAGAGCCTTTGCCAATATCCGAAAGCCCAGTGGTGACAGGTGCAAGCCATCCTATCGAAGCAATGTGGCTTGTCGAGCATGTCATCCCAGGCTGACAGACACTGGATCCCCTTTGAATGACACCAAAATTTTAGCCAATTGTTAAAATTGATCATTTTGTCTTTGTACTGTGGCATCATTCTAGGTGAGGGTAAGATGCTTCTCAAGGTCAGGGTCATACCAGCCTGGGCTACATGATCAGAGAGCTCCTCTATGTCTCTTTTCATGTAGTCCAGGGAGGTACATCTCAGGTCATTCACACCAGCATGTACAATGACTGAGTCATATTTGTATTTGCTTTGGAGTGACCTGAGTGCTTGCATTATGTGTCAGATCCTAGCACCCGACAGGCAGCTCACCGTGACCTTCTCTTTATTCAGCCTGGTGAACAGGACGTCAGTGTGTCTGACAATAGAGTCACCTATAACAAGAGTATCAGGTGTGTTATTCAGCCTTAAGGGCTGTGGCTGCTTGGCACACTGACTTTGTGGGTTATGTGTTGTGTGTGTTTTGTTTTGAGGTAGTGTTTGCTTGGATGTCTGCTTTGGAGGTCTCTGTTGCTTAGGTAGATTTTTATTTAGAGCCTTCGAGTATGTTTTCGTGTATTTATGTGTTTGGTTCACTGATGTGGTGGGACTATGTGATACTGGAATTGTGTTGTGTGAGGTTACCTTCTCCTCCTGACTGGTTACACCAGTTTTGAGATGAGAGAGCTCAGCCTCCAGTTTGGCTAAATAGTTGCATCTCTCACATATATTTGAACCTGTTTGGAGGAGGAGAGGGTTGTCCGTGTACATGAGACAGTTGTAACATTGCCTCAAAATTCCCAGATTCACCAGCTGGACTGGAGAGGAAACCATTGACTGACCTTTGGACATGCTAGAGTAATAGGGAAACTGAATTTAAGATGGACCAATAGAGGACAGGGTAATCGTAGAGAGTATAAGAGTAAGTAGTGCTTATGGTTTAATAGTGCTAACTTGTAGGATTACTTAATTGGACCAGTGAAGGGCCTTAGAATGAGAATATGGTGTTTAAATTGAGAGATAGAGCAGTTCTAAGGGAAAAAGTGAAGAGCAGACTTTGTGGAGCCAGGAATAGTTTAAACCCAATTAGGCGGCGCTGCCCATTGTTGTGCTATGCTCAAAAATGCGCAAAACCGCGCAAAAGAGGGCTTTAAGAGAGGAAGATGAAGGAGTTTTGGAATTGACCCAAAATGGCCAATAAAACTACAGTTTCAAGTCAGTAACCACTCCCACAGGGGCAGGCAGGCTGCTCAATGTTTTTCACTGCCACTGATCAACATAGAGACTTTCCTTTAGCCCAAGCAAAAAATGGCCTCACAGAAACTTACAAACAGTTCAAGAACAGCAAGCCTGTAACTGAACTTTTTTAAATCTCAGAAAAGTGGGAAAAAAGCAAGATTTTTTTTTTTTTGTTTTTTCAGAAATAGCAGAGGTTAACAAGTATCAATAAGTTATAACAGTGCAGTAAATGACCCCACACAAGAGTGCTAGGCCAAAGACAGATAAAATGCAAGTTTTGAGAAAAAAACGATTTTAAAAATAAGTGCAAACAGGAAATTCAGTAAACAGCTCTAGGTTGTGCTCTAAATACAGTTACTAATGCAGAAATCAAATTTAACAAGCCAGAAAATGCTCAAAATAGGCGGCTATGCAGAAAAACTTAGCAAATAAACAGAGGAAAAATACTTAAAGTCTCAAAAGTGGCTCCTTTCTTCTCTCAGCGTTTTCTCCTCTTGGTGGGTGCTTCACCAACAGCCAACAAGCCTGAAAAGATGCCAAAACCATGAGGCAACCAGGTTTTAAGGAAGGAAGATGAAGGAGTTTTGGAATTGACCCAAAATGGCCAATAAAACTACAGTTTCAAGTCAGTAACCACTCCCACAGGGGCAGGCAGGCTGCTCAATGTTTTTCACTGCCACTGATCAACAGAGAGACTTTCCTTTAGCCCTAGCAGAAAATGGCCTCACAGAAACTTACAAACAGTTCAAGAACAGCAAGTCTGTAACTGAACTTTTTTAAATCTTAGAAAAGTGGGAAAAAAGCAAGATTTTTTTTTTTTTGTTTTTTCAGAGATAGCAGAGGTTAACAAGTATCAACAAGTTATAACAGTGCAGTAAATGACCCCACACAAGAGTCCTAGGCCAAAGACAGATAAAATGCAAGTTTTGAGAAAAAAACGATTTTAAAAATAAGTGCAAACAGGAAATTCAGTAAACAGCTCTAGGTTGTGCTCTAAATACAGTTACTAATGCAGAAATAAAATTTAACAAGCCAGAAAATGCTCAAAATAGGCGGCTATGCAGAAAAACTTAGCAAATAAACAGAGGAAAAATACTTAAAGTCTCAAAAGTGGCTCCTTTCTTCTCTCAGCATTTTCTCCTCTTGGTGGGTGGACATTTGTGGACATTTGACTAGCAGAAATAGACCCATATATATATATATATATATATATATATATATATATATATATATATATATATATATATATATATATATATATATATATATATATATATATATACACACACACAGATATAGATAGATAGATATACAGATAGATAGATGTGTGTGTGTGTGTGTGTGTGTGTGTGTGTGTGTGTGTGTGTGTGTGTGTGTGTGTGTGTGTCTGTTAGTTATAGATAGATGTAGTTACAGATAGATATAAATAATATGGATATATAGATATTCATGCATACATGTGAAATATATATAGGAGTACATATCAGTTCATCAAAATGATACTTGCTTGAGAGTTAATGCATCAGAAAATTACACTGACTCTCGAATCATTGAAAAACTTACAATTTATTTATTTATTTGACATTTGTTGGCCAGGTTAGTCCGATTAGGCCGAAGCTCTTTTTCATCAGAGGCTTTTTTAGAGGGCACCTGGTTGTCTTTATTTACTGTTTTTTGTATTGAGTCTGGCAGTTAATGCCTTTCAAATATTAACACCTAGTTCTCTTGTTGTGAGTCTTTTAGGCTGCCCCAAAGTACTAAATGTATCTCTGAGTTAATTTTCTCCAGAAAAGTCACTATAAAAATGGAAGGGCTGAAGTGTTTTTGCATCTTTCATAGGGTCAGAGGATCATAGGAGTTACTAGGCTATCAATCTGGAGGTCATATTTCAAGCATAGCCATTTTATCCCAATGTAATACCATAGATACTCTAGCCTATACCCAGGATTCTATTTAGTAATGACTGCCCATGTCCAGGAGGGTTATAGGTGCTACCCCTGGTAAGAATTTATGGTACCCCATCCATCATCCAGTTTCCTTTTCAACAGTGTCATAGAGGTGCTCTGCTTCACATGAATTGGCAGCCTATTCTAAAGACACATCTGTTGCTGGGAGGCAAATCTGTCCCTCCAGCATGTCCTATTCAAGTCACAGACCATATTTAGGTCCCTGGAACAGGTAGCTCTACTTCCATTTGATTTATGGGTGTGCAGCTAATTCATTAGGTTCCGGATGAAGATTGCTCTGTAAGCCCAGCATAAGTCTCCGCTAAGAAGACTATATGATACTGAGTTTACTGACAGTGACTTTAGTTGGTCTGTGTAAGGCATGTGCTGGAGTCCCTTGATCATCTTAGTTAGAAACCTCTGAGGTCTCTCCAATTGCTGCAGGTGCTTTGTACGGTACATGCTGAAAGGGGCATTATACTTGATTATGGGCCTGATTAGTGACGAGCATAGAAGGGTCATAACGTTCTTTGCTCTAGAGGTGATGTCTTTGTTAATCAAGTGTGTGCTGCATAGAAAGCCTTCCTTACTACAGTAGACACATGGTGGTGAAAGTTAAGGTTGCATTCTACTTGTAATCCCAGATCTCTTACCACTTCATAGGTACATAGGGTATTGTTGTTAATCTGATAGTGTGAAGGGACATTGTTTTTACCAAAGGGAATGATGATGCATTTCTTTGCATTCAGTTTGAGACAATGACTAAGACACCAGTTGTTGGTCTGTGAAAGTCCCTCCTGAAGTATACTGACGTCCTTTGGGGATTCAGTAATTGCACCCAGTTTGCAGTCGTCTGCAAACTTGGTCAGCCACAGCCCCTTTAGTTTTGGCCTGAACTACTGAGAAGTATATACCAAACAGTAGGGGGGGGGGGCCCAGCACTGACCCTTGGAGTCACCCATTTTGATAGTGTATGACTGGTTTGTGAGCTAATTGGTAATGCATCTTACAACAAAGGGGTTTACATTCAGTTTGCTAAGTTTATCACTAATTCCTGAGTGTGGGATTGTATCAAAGGCCTTTGCCAAGTCAAGGTATGCTGTGTGGACAGATTTGCCCTTGTCAGTGGCCCTGGTCACATTTTCAAAGAAATCCACCAGAAGTAACAGGCAGGATCTGCCCTTGATGAAGCCGAATTGGGTCTGATTCAGGGTTTGGAGGTTGCCTATGTCTTGGTTTGGAGGTTGCCTATGTCTTTATTTATGAGGTCCATGATCATATGTTCCATGGCTTTACGGATAAGGCTGGTCAGAATTATGGGTCAGTAATTCCCTGGGTCTGTTGCTATGCCACCTTTGTGGAGGGGAATTAATGTTGTTGTTCTCCATTCTGCAGGAACAAAGCCTGTGGTTAGGCTGTGAATGAATAGGGTACTTAATGGTGATGTTAGTTCATGTTTTAGTTTGTTTAGAAGACAACCTGGGATGCCATCTGGTCCCACAGAGGCTGTGTTTTTTGCCTTACACAAGGATTTAATGATCTACTCTTTGGATGTGTAGGGTGGGGGTGGGGGTGGGGGAAGGTTTGTGATGAGTTTGGAGGGGATAAGGTAAGAAATTTTCACCACATCTGTCAGTTAGTAGGTTTGCTATCACTGTGGGATCAGTGTGTGTGATACTGTTATTCACTAGTTCAGCACATGCTTGGGTCTTACCATTTAGGTTACATACATAGCTGTAAAAGTCCTTATGGTTATCCTTGGCTGTGACTGCTAAATTTTTCTCAAAGTTACCCTTAGAGGATTTGACATATTGTCTTATTTGCCTGTTGAATCTGAGGAGGGTGCTTTTCCATTGTTGGGGCTTTTTGTTAGTTTTCTTAGACAGCAAATGTTTGCATTTGTTGTAAAGTTTGTTGATGCTGAATGTCCACCAGGGAGGCTTGTTTTTACTTGCTGCTCTGGCTTTGTTTCTCTCTGGAACAGCCAAGGCTATAACTTATCTAAGTGATTGTACAGGGCTTTAGTGTAAGCTTTGGTGAAGTTACCACTTCCAGCTGGGGATGGGGCTTGGAGGGCATTTATACCTTCCCCTAGGAGGGTATAGTTTGCTTTGGTGAAATTTTTAGTCTGACTTTGCCCATTGTGAGTTCTGGTGTTAGTGCCAATTTGCAGGTGACTAATTTGTGGTCACATTTGACTAATGATTGTCCAACAGTTGTGGTGGTGCATCTGTTTGTCATGTTAGTGAAGACCAGATCTAGTATGTTTGTTCCTCTTGTTGGGGGTTGAACAATTTCTTCTAGGTCATTTGAGTTACAAACTCAATGAACTTTTGCGCTACTGAGTTAGGGCTAGAGTAAGTTTCCCAGTTGATGATGGGATAATTGAAATCCCCCTTCACCAGACTGGCAATATCTGGATTGACTCCAGTTTGGTCAAGTAGGCCTCATGCACATCATGACCCATGGAGTGGGATCTATAACTAGCTATGACTTGAATGGGAGTCTTACCCACAGTAATCTGAACTTGGAATAACTTCATGGAGTTGTCCAGTCTAAATAGTCGGGATGTGAATTTATCCATTATATAGATAGAAACACTGCCTCCTTTGGTTCTCACAGATTTGTTTTGCAGTCTGAAGGTGTGGAAGGCATTATATAGCCTTGCACAGCTGGGTAATTTCTGAGGCCTTGAACCAGATTTGTATGACTGCACAGACATCTACATCCTCCAATGACAGAAGTGCTTCCAGGGTGTGCAGCTTTTGATTTAAGTTCCTTGCGTTTAGCATCATAACCCTTATTTTGTCTGGTGAAGGGGGATTTCAATTATCCCACCATCAACTGGGAAACCTACTCTAGCCCTAACTCAGTATAGTTTGAGTTGCCTCATATACTTCTACTCAATCAACTCTCTATAGTGCACAAACTCTACTACCTTCATATGATAACTCCAGCACTTCAGCACCTAATTCAGCCCCACATTCCCTCTAGACCCTTAAGATCTAGTAACCAGAAACTCATAACTGTCATCAAACATAAAAACGAAGCTGGTAAGTCCCTCTTTGCCAACACCATTGCCAAAACCTGAAACACATTACCAAGCCAAATAACTTCTACCACCTCCTTTAGTCAATTCAAAAAACTCCTGAAAATCCACTATCTAAGTAACTGGCTATGCTCATGCCACTCACCAGACTAATGCATAACAAGAGAATTTGTTATGGTAAAGCTATGTATAAACAGTTTCTCCCCTGAAAGCTTCCAAACCCGTATACATTTACCTTAAAAAACTTATAACTGCAAAAGAAAAAAAAACGTACCTCTGATTGCCTACTGTAAGAAATGTTAATCACTAGCATGATGTCCTATTGTGTGTATATATGCTATATGTATGTTTGTTAATCACCAGCATGTTGTCCTGATGTGTATATATGCCATATTTATGCATGTTCTACTTCTTTTACTCTCATGTAATGTATTGTAATGTGGAGCTTTTCTCCCCGGGCCTTCGCTGAAAATGGACCTCTATCCAGTTGGACTTTCCTGGTAAACAAATGTAAAATAAAAAAATAAATAAATTTTGTTTTGGTTGACAATTTTCATGTCAGCGATTTGTTTTTGAGACATTGCCTAAAAAGGCACTATGGGGAGGCAAGAGCCTTTGCCAGCAGCTGAAAGCCTAGTGGTGCCAGGTGCAAACCATCCCTGGATAAGCAGTGAGGTTTGTCGACCATGTCATCCCAGGCTGACAAACTAGATCACCTTTGAATGACATGAAAAAATAAGCCAGTTATTGAAATTGATAATTTTTTGTTTATACTGTGGCATCATTCTAGGTGAGGGTAGTATGCTGCTCAAGGCTAGGGACATACTGCCTGGGACACATACTCAGAGAGCTCAATCATGTCTCTCTTCACATAGTCCAGAGAGGTATGTCTCAGGACATTCACTCCAACATGAGCTATGACAGAGTAATAATGGTACTTGTTGGTGAAAGACCTGAGTGCATGCATGATCTGAAGAATCCTGGCACTGGACAGGCAGCTGACCATGACTTTCTCCTTATCTCACCTACAGAGTGGGACAACCGTGTGTCTCACTATGGAGTCTCCAGTCATAAGAAAATTTAGTTTTTGAGTGTTATACCTTAAGGGCTTGGTAGGTAAGACACTGGTGTTGCTTTGTATTTTGGGTGCTGTGGGAACTGTGTCAGTTGTAGCAGTCTTTTGTTTTGGAGGTCCCTGGTGTTTTGGTAAGTTTTTAGAGAGAACCTCTGCATATATTGATTTATGTGTTGGGTGCATGCTATGTGTATGAGTAATGGTACAATGTGCATGAGTAATGGTGGGTGAGTTGACAACCTCTTCAGTGTTACTGTTTTGAGTGTGAGATTCAAGATTCTTGATGAAGATACATCTCTCACACTCTGTACTAGAGTGAGTTATTAGTAGAGGGTTGTGTTGTCAATGTACATAAAGTAGTTGCTACACTGCCGCAGGAGACCCAAGTCAACAAGGCTGGCAGGAAAAACAAGGGTAGTCCAAATGTTGATAATGCTAGGTTTGAAAAAATGTTATCACAAAGGGGGTACTTTTAGGACTGATCTAGAAGATGCACTGTAGATGGGTATTTCGGATGGGGTTTTTGGCTGGTGGTATAATTGGTCCAGAGATGTACTAAAGATGTACTAAAGATGAGGAGTACAATAATATACTATAGCTGTATCTAAGGAAAAAATTGTCGAAAGTATGTGTCTGGCTATGGACCACAATTGTGTGGCAGTGCATGGTGCTGCTGAGTAATGCAAACAAGCAGAAACCTGCTTAAACATGGAGGTTAAATACCAGAAGATAAAAACATATAAAAAACTTTTAAACACTCAAAAGAACCAATGAAGGTGGTTACTCCAAGCCCTAGGAACTCATTGCTTTCACTAACAGGTGAAGCAAGATGGAGGCCATTTCTGCTGTGAGTACTGCAGCTAGTATTTCTGTTTCTCTTGTTGTTTCTTCTACTTTGCCTTCTGTTACTGATTCACAGTCTTCTTTTCATTTAACAACTTTATCTGTGTCTCAGAGTTCTTCACAGACTTCAGCTGTATTGCATGACTGGTAATTTGTCTGTGCTTGATTGGGGTGATGAAATGGAGCTTCAGGATGATTCTGTTGTTTTGGCTCCATCTAAAGGTCTGCTGGTTACATCTGCTAGTGCTGTGTCCCTTCTAGCTTCTGCAGTTGTTTCTCAGGTCAAATCTAATGCTGCTGCAGCAAAAATGGCAATTTCTGTTTCTGGAAGTCAGCCTAGCTCTCTGAGGCAGTCCAGGATTGTTTCTAAGCCTTTGGTTTGTCTTAAGTCTGCTTTAGGTCAGCCTTTTTCACGTAAGTTTATTTGGTATTCTTTACTGAAACCTTTGTCTGTTCAGTCTTTGTGTGCTATTATTCACTGGAGGAAGGATGCTTTTGCTGTTGTTTATTTTGAAGAGCAGAAGGCTGCTTCTGCTTTTATTTCTCATTTGATTACACATAAACATCAGCAGCCTTGGTCTGATTATTTACTTTATGAAGAAGATGTTTCTTATAGTAAGTATGACTGACATTGTCTTTTTACCCATGTTCTATATTTTCTTTTACCTGGAGTGTTTTATTAATTCTTGTTATATTACTATGCTCAGCATACATGATGTAACCTGTTTTGTGTATTATGCTGGATGTACTGTATTTGTATAACTTGATGTTGGAGCTTTTCTCCCCGGGCCTCCGCTGAAAATGGACCTGGTCCAGTCGGAATTTCCCGGTTAAAAAATGTAAAATAAGTATAATAAATAAATAAGTGTAGACTTATTTTGTATTTTCATTATATTTATATTACAGAAGCACAAGTTAGGGAGCATTTACTTTCTCAGTGTGCTAATATTTTTTCTATTAAGAAATCTTTGGATTCTGATGCTGGTGGAGTTTGGGGTGAAGCATGGGAGGCCTGGGTGGCTTTGTATGTCCTTGATTATGGTGTTTCCCATTTGCATGGTGTGCATTTGCTCTCTGGTCAGAGAGGCATTTTGAGGTATGCAGGCCAGCCTAAGTCCTACTTTTTTGTGGTGATTTTTCTCACTTGGTGTCTGATTGTCCTGCTAGGAAATGCACTCGTGGTTCCACAGCTCATTTTGCTACTGCTTGTCCACAGTGATGCCATTTGTGATCTTGTTCTCATGTTGATTCTGTTTGTCCTGCTGTACTTTCTGTGTTACCTGTATCCGCTGAGTCTTCTCACACTTTACTTTTTGATGTTTCTGTTTCTGCTGCTGGACCTGTAGAGTCTTCCCCTGTGAAGGCTGTTGTCTCGGTCCTTTGTCCCCATCCCACCCCCTTCTTCTGTCTCTATTCTTACTTCTGCTCCCTCTCTGTAGGGGTCTGTTCTGCCTTCATTGTCTTCTAGTTCTCCTTGTCCTGTTTCTGTTGCTTCTGGTTCTCACTCTACTGTTCCTCTTTCTCCTGTCATTTTTGTTGTACCTTCTGGTACTGATATGTCAGAGTATTGCTTCTAAGGATACTGTTAGTTTTGAATCTGATCCGTGTACTGATATGGATGATTCTCAGCAGTAGACCTCAGCTTCAAGGCACAGACATCTTAGAAACAAGTGTCCTAAGAGAGGTTCTGAAGGGGTTTCTCATACTGGTACTGATGGCTAGCTTGTCTTTGACTTTTTGTAATATTAATGGTATGGTGTCATTGCCCCAGCATTTGACTGTCTTTTCCTGGGTTTCTGCCTTACAATGTGATATTGTTTGTCTGTTGGATGTGGGTAGGCTTTCTTCTGTTCATCGTTCCCAATGGGAATCTTTGTGGAGGAAGGGGGTGGTTTGGTTTTTAAGGACAGATGATCGGTTTGGTATTGGGTGACTGTATCATAAATCTGTTGTGGTTGTTAAGGATATTTTTCATGTTTTACCTAGAAGGGGGGTTGGTAGTGGATTTGTTGTGTAGGTATACCTTTGTATGTTTAGTGATTGTTCATGCTTTTATTCCAGTGTCTGAGCATAGCTTATTATTACAGCTTTTGAAACCATATTTTTAATTGACTGTTGTGTTTTTTTTTTGTGACTTTAACTATGGTGCATTACCAGGGTGTTCTAGGGTTATACAGGACTCCAGTGTCTGTTGTTTTAAGGACGTTTTATGCTTGGCCTCTCTTAATGTATGTAGTCGTCCTGCCTTTACTTCTATGGGGCTGCTTGCACCCAAATTGCTTACTTATTCTCCTGCCTTTGAAGTGCTTTCTTCTTCCTTGTCTTTTGTGCCTTTTACTGATCATCAAGCTTTGTCCTTTTCCTTTGGAGTTTTTTCTGCTCTGGGTAAGGGTAGGGGTCTTTCTTGTTTTACTACTCCTTGGACTTTTACTTCTGTCTGACAAGAGGTCATTACTGAGTTGTGACATGATCATTTTACTCTCCTGCCTTCGTATTCTTCTCTTTCGTCTTGGTGGTTGGGCTTTATGGTAAGTTTGTTACCTGTTATTCTTGCCTTTGCCCACTCTTTTTATCCCCTTTTTAAGGGTTCTTCCAACTTCTTTTATGCTGCTTTCCAGTCTGCTGTGCATCATGTGCCTTCCAGTGCGCTTCAGCACCTCCGTGAGTTGCATTTGCATGACCTTGTTAGGGTGAGAGCGGTTCTTTGGAACTTAACCCAGTCTTTAAAAATGGAGAGGTGAGGAGTTTCTCCCTTATGTTGGTAAATGTACTTTTAGGTAGGAGACCTTTATTGATAGTGGTGACAACATCACCTGAAGAGGACAACAAACTAAGGAGGGTATTCTGCAGGAAGTTAATTCTTATTTGTCCACTGTATGGTGGTAAATCTTCTTCTGTGGAATCCTGGCATATCTGTGATGCTTAGCTCTTGATACCCCTATTACTTTGTTTGAATTTCAAAGGGCCATTGCTTCTTTCAAGGTTGATACTGCCCCAGGGTTGGATGTTTTTTCTTACCATTTTTACTGCTCTCTCTCTCTCTCTCTCTCTGATGCTCAGTTGTCTTTGAGTGGTTTTCTCATGTTTTTTTTTTTCCATCCTGGATTATTATGGATAGCCCTTAAGCTCCTTTGTAAAAAGGGTGATTGCAAGGTCTTGTCTAACTGTCTGATCTCTCTTTGCAATACCAATTACAAGTTGTTTTGTAAGATCTTGCAATTACGTCTGTGGTCAAAGATGTAATACTTGTTGGAGCCTGGGGTCTATGGTATTCCTGGTAGGCCTCTGCAAGATTTATAGCTTCTGTTGAAGTCTATTTCCTCCTTTGTTAATGCTTCTGATTCTATTCTGCTGCTGTCTTGTGACAGGACCAAAGCATTTGACAGCGTTAGTCGTTTAGCTTTGATGGCCATCGTAAAGGGTTTTGGATTTGCTACTCTTTCTTCAATGTATTGCTTCCATTTATTCAGCTGCTGTGGTTATTCCTGTGGTTAATGGCTAGATGGGAGCTGAAGTTGCTATGAAGGATGGTGTCTGTCAAGGGTGTCCCTTAAGCACAAACCAGGAAAACCACAGGAAGACTGAACTTCTGATAAAATAGGATGAAAGAACTTAACTGTTTGGTTTGAATAAAGTGTTTCTTTTATCAGATTCTGCAAGTCTCCACATTTGTTTTACTGCAGCAGGATTGTTGTTTTTAGGTTTGTCCTTAAGCAGTTATCTTTTTACTCTGGTGGGTGCTGTGCTTTTTTAAGGTGAGGGTGCACTTTTCTTGTCTCCTTATTCTTTTTTATGCTCAGTTTTTTTTGGTGTCTCATTTTCTGTCTTATGCAGATAATGTTAGTATAGCAGGGTCTTCTCCTGTTCTGTTACTTTATTTGAAGTATTTTTCTTTTTTTTTCATTAGTGGGCCTTTCTCTTAATTTTGCAAATCCTGTGGTTTTGGTGCAGTTCCCTGTATTGGAGATGTTTCTTTTGCTAGCACTGGTATCTCTATCTTGGGTGCACCTTTTGGTTCTCCTTATGTCTCCGAGTCTTGTGAAGCTCTTCTTGGTAAAGTTGTTCACTGCTTGGCTTTCTGGCATTCTTTTCCTTTGCCTTTCTGAAATAAGATCTATTTTTGAATGGTGCCTTTTTGGGCACTTTAGAGTATGTTTTTCTGTCTAATTTTTCCATGTTCCTGGTTCACTCGCCTTTTGTCTGAGGTCTTTCATTTTTCTGCGGCACTTCCTATACACCTGTTAGAAGGGGTATTCTGTGCTCTGCTTCTCCCTGTATTGGGGCATTCACAGGCTGCAGATCTTTCTTTGCTTGATCACTTGCACCCAGCATTGTCTGATCAGTTTTGGCAGACTTATTTGGCTGGGAAGTGTGCATGGAGTGTCCCTTCATGGGAGCTGTGGGACATTCAGACTTTGCTACTTGCTTGGCCTGTGTCTTTAGACTCTCCCTTCCACTAGGAAAGAATGGTATTCTTCTCTTTTGGCCCATTTCTATGCCATGAATGGGTATCAACATTATTCCCCCGGGAGATTGTTGGGTTTGAGTTAGTGTAGGCAGTGTTATGCTTTTTATTCTCATTAACATGATTTTTTTATGGCATTCTCCCTTGATATGCAGCCTGTTAGATCTTCTTATGTTTTTTGCCCTGTGGGGTTGCAATTGTGTCCACATGATGGACGTCAGGTTTTAGAGACAGCATAGCATATTTTTCTTCAGTGTCCCAGGTGGCTGGATTTGGGTGGGTGTACAGCACCATTATTCGGTGTTACATGTGTTTCCTTTCACTATTGAGAAATATTTATATGGGGACTATAGTTGTGCCTGTATGGCAGCTGTTGCTAGGGCAAATTTTCTTTTGGTGTCAGCTTTACATCTTCTTTGGGCTGTCTGTTGTAGTGAGATACTTGCCGGGAAGATTGTTCCACTTCCTGATTTGTTGCAGCAGTTGCAAATGTGGTTATGACATAAAGGGTTTTATGTGTGTGTGTGTGTGTGTGTGTGTGTGTGTGTGTGTGTGTGTGTGTGTGTGGGGGGGGGGCTGAGTAATTTTCCTACCTCTTTTTTTTTTTTGCACAACAAGAGATTTACCTTGTTTTCATGAGTATGTTGCACTGGTGTTTCTATCAGTGTTTTTTTGTTTTAGGTGTACATCTCTCCTGCTTTGCTTTATGGAGGATGTTCTATAAGCTACCGTAGTCTTCTTTTTTTTAATTTTTTTTTTTTTGTGTGTGAGTTTCCCCAGTGTTTTACCCTCTTGCAGCCATTGTTTTCTCTTTTCACAGTATTAGGTGACTATTTGTATTTGATTTGGTGTTCCTTTCTTATTTTTATCCATTTGGTTTCTTTTGGGGGGGGGGGGGTTGGATATTAGTAAGATTTTGCTGTTTGTTAGGTTTTTATATCCTTTTGTCAGACTTCTTGCCAGGTCCTTTTTACTGTTTTCTATCTCATTATCAGCCTTGTAGGACTTGTTATGCTTGCTTGTTAGGGTTTTTTTTCCCTTAGTCTTTCTTTTTGGCCTAAGGATAGTGTTTTTGTTAGGGGGTTTCTGGTCCTATATAGCTGTTGTTGCTTTCTTTATTAGTTTTGCAAGGTCAGGTTTCAGTCAGCACACTTCTCTCATAAAGGTGCAGAAGGGCCCGTTCCAATCAAAGGTCACTTGGAAAATGTGCTCAGAATACAACAGCCACAACAATCAGACCCAGATACAGCAAACCTGTATTTGGACTACTCTACAGCTACTGGCTAGACTAATTTAGGTGGGAAACACTAAAAAAGTATTAAGCAGCAGAAAAGCAGCAGTGAGACACTAAAAAAGTGTTCTGAACAGTAGAAAAACAGCAAGGAGACACTAAAGAATGTTTTAAACAGCAAACAAATCCGTTATTCAAGACACTGCTTGGCGGGGAAAATCAGAACAAACCAAACAGTGAAAGTGGTAACAATTACTTTGCAAACAGTGAAAATAGCAAAAAAAAGCTTTGCAAACAGTGAAAACAGCAACAGAGTATGATTTAACAGGCAGAGTAAGGCAGACAAATGCAGTAGAAACAGTGCAGTTTATTTTACAGTATTAAAATACAGTATTAAATAAGGGGCTTTTTTTCAGTTTCAGCACAACACAGACTTGTCAAATACTACCTTACCCCCCACCCCACCTCAGTCCTGATATATTTTGCAAACAGAATGATCCAGTCTTTATGGCAAGACTGAAGTTAGAGAAGAACACAGTAAATAGGGCTGGGCCTAGGATTCTGTGAGACATGATCCACTATCTCTTCCCTGAGAGACCTTCCCCACTACCATTCTCTATGTTCTGCTCTCTAACCATTCTACACCCACCCATTCAATATGATACCCAGTGTTTTCACTCCCTGTTTCAAATGAATCCAATGGTTAAACAGTTTTTTAAAGTTTAGAAAGCACATTTACAGAGTTCCCTCTGCTCACCTCACTATTAAGTTACTGAACTGGATCAGGGTTGTCTGATGGAATTATTTTGCTGCAAGCCCATTCTGGAAATTGTAAAGGAGGTCCTGAAACTCACAAACCTTTGTTTCATAATCACCCTGTTATTTTGACCACTTCCAGCCACTTATCCTATTTCCTTATACACTTTCTTTCTCCTACACACCAAAGACCATTCCTCTTGTTACACCTGCTACCTGCTAGCAGTCTTTTTTATCATCTGTCTCTTAGTCCTCCTCACTACTTTGCTGCCTTGTTCCTGGCTCTTGGATAACTCTTCACACTTGCATGACTCTTCCTTTGTCTGTCCCCAGGTCTTTCTGTCCCTTGCACATCTTTTTGTTTTGAACAGCTCTTTGCATTTCACAGATAAACTACATACAAAGTCTCTGATTATGCAGATGTGCTCAAAACCTTTTTCATACCACCATATCTCTATTTATTGCATTCTGATGTGCATTTAATCCTTTGTTTTCCTTTTATTTAACAAGATTTTTGTCTTTAACTCATCCAGCAGCACATAATATGCCATCTGTAATCCTTGACATGACGTTTGGGACCAGGCCTTCTTTCTTTTCTACAGCTATTGTGAATGACCTCTAGATAGTCACTTCTTGCAGCTGGGTCTTAGTTTGAGATACCTCATGAATAAAAATATAATTAAAAAAAGGTATAAAAACCTCATGTAATCCTCTGTGGAAAGAATATGAGAGAATTTTCATCTTCCTGGATTCATCTTTTTTTCCCAAAAAGTCTTTATTAAGGTTTTGCATATAATACAAACAGCATAGTAAAGACAATTGTTAAGAATGAATAGAATCATTTTTAAGAAATAGTATCATGAACAAGTCAAGACATAATTATACACTTACAAAAAAAAAAACGACTCTATACAAAGGTGCTATAAGCCAGACTATAACAACTAATAAAATGGTTAATATGAATTGATAAAACAAGCAATATAAGAATATAAGGCCCCAATATGAAAAAAAATAGTAGGAGAAGAAAAGGAAGCGTAATAGATTTAAAATGTAACTGAAATGCCCATCCTTAGGACATAAAGTGGAGATTACTGACATTATTGTAGAATGAGATCAAATAGGGTTGGCCAATAATCAGTAAAATGAGGATGTCGTCTTTGGCTATACATTAAAAATCTGTTAGCTGTTAAATGTTTAATTGCTAATTGTCTGAATCTTTTCCAGGAAAGTGCAGATTTGTCTTTCCAGTTCAGGGTGATAGAGTTTAATTAGGGTAAAAAGTGTGACTTTAATATGTAATTGTAGTTTCGTTAAACCAGACGGTGGTATGAAGCTTAGTGAATTCCCAGGAAAGGTTAGCTTTTTCGTAACCCATTTTTTGCAGTTTAACTTTTAGGGAGCACTAGGGTTTTTAGGAACATTTACAGCTCCAGAAAATATGAAGGAGATCTGTTTCCTAAAGTTCACAATCTGGACAAAAGGGAGAGGTTGTGGGGTTGAATTTATTTAGATTGGCTGGCATGCAGTAAGCGTTATTTATGGATTCATCTTTTTATTCAAACCTTTGTTAAATCCACTATTTTGAAGATCTTGCTTTTTCTGCTCTACACAGATGATGGGATTCTCTATTCTGTCCCATGCACAATGCTTTTTTCTCATTTTAATTGCCATCTTCTTGTAAGACCTTCCTTTTAATCTTCCTTGGTGTTTCTACTTGGTAGCTTTTAATGAGTGTCAATATGAGTGTCCATATACCAGGTCTTCACTTTTGCTTAGAAACGTTATTGTTAGGAAGATGACAGTGGTTCCTGTCCTTTCCTCTCTCATTCAGCTGTCAACACCACTCTTCCTTTTACATGTTGTTCTATCTGTCATTTTCTGCAACCTCTCATCTAATCCATGCCTGATAAGTATAAATCCCCCTCCATTTCTGCCTTCCCAGTCCTTCTAATTACCTTATACCACAGGATTACCATGTCCCATTTTTTTCTGTCATCCTATATAGCCATTCACCAATTGTCAGCCTTAATTAACTGAAAATTGCCAGGTTCAACCCATTAAACCTATTCAACTTTACAGGGCTATTTGACTGGTGATTGTAGAGGCAGAGGTTTGAGCATTTCCATATGGCAACAAAGCTTGACTGAAAAGTAAAGCAATCCAAGCAAAACAAATTTACTTTATGCTAGGGACAATGAAAGGAAAGCCATTTACAATTCACTTTCATTTTCTGAGAGCCACAATATTACATATAAGCCAATAATAAAGCTCGGTGGATACTTCGTACCAAAAAGAAATGTTATTCACAAAAGGGCATCTTTTCACAGGTCTCAAGCAAAAGGAGAGTCTGTTGAAGTTTTTCTCAGGTGCTTACATGAACTGTCAGAAACTGTTGGTTTGACCAGGCAAAATATGAAGAAATTAGAATAGTAATTTGGGGTGGCTGAAACTGAAGTTTCTCGAATGTTACAACTAGAACTGACTTAAATTTTGGAAAAGAGAGTTCAGACTGCTAGAGAGGCTGAAATACTAAACAGTCTAAGTGATGTGTCTGAGATACATTCAATAGAAAGCAAGATGCTGGTGAAAGTGTATGGATGAGAACCAATGTATGAATGCAAACTTGGCAAATAAAGAAGGGAGCAGATTCCAAAAGACTTGCCATCATTGTAAGTGACTTACTCCGTTCCCCACTTCCAAAAGACTTGCACTGGGTGTAAATTAACCAATGTATGAATGCAAACTTGGCAAATAAAGAAGGGAGCAGATTCCAAAAGACTTGCCATCATTGTAAGAGACTTACTCCGTTCCCCACTTCCAAAAGACTTGCACTGGGTGTAAATTAACCAATGTATGAATGCAAACTTGGCAAATAAAGAAGGGAGCAGATTCCAAAAGACTTGCCATCATTGTAAGAGACTTACTCTGTTCCCCACTTCCAAAAGACTTGCACCGGGTGTAAATTACTTACTCTGGTGTAAGGCTTACACCGAAGTAAGTCGCTTACTCAGAGAACAATCTTTTGGAATTGGGACAACTCAACTGTTCACATACTGAGTGAGAGCAGGGTGCTGCACATGGAAGAAGTTGTCAGCAATGCAATAAATGGGACACTTTACTGCTGTGTGTGAAACTAAGCTAGTAAAATTAAGTAGCCACTAAGAATAAAACTGAGAAAAGTGTCCAGAAGCATTTTTCAAAGGTTCATTGACTACTACTCCAAACATAGAATCAGACTGGCAAATCAAACTCCAAATACATGGAGGTCAGTAAGTTTTAAAATAAGTACAGGAGCTGCTGTTACTATGATATCACTTGGCACTTAAAGAAAGATTTTGAAATGTCTGCAGCTGCATGATGCTAAAACAGAAATAGAAGTCCTGCAGGCAAACTCAGGTGTGTAGTAAGATTCCTAGCAATGTCTGAGTGGAAGGGACACGAGTATGAATTCTTTGTCTATGTGCTGGATGGTGCATGCATAAATAACCTGTTCAGCAGAACTGTGGCATATCCGATGTGACCTACTGTCAGAATAAACAAATGAATGCTAGTGTGTTTTGTGAAGTACGACTGCGTAATTGTGACTCAGTAAGGATAAAGCTGAAGCCTGATGATGTCTCATATGCCTTGACCACACCAAGAAAACTATTCCGGTGCCCTTTGAAGCAGAGGCAGAACTGAACAATATGCATGTGTTTGGTGTGAGTGAAAGTTGTAAATGAACCAACTGAATAGTGTGCACCCATGTTTCCAGCCATCACAATAAAGAATATGTAAGAACGTGTTGATTTAAAAAAGTTAAATTATATAGTTACAAGGGAAAGGTTTATTCTACCTGCCCAAGAGGATATTGAATCTAAGCTTTTGTTTGCCCAAGTGCCCTCCCCATTACATATTTCAAGTGGATTTTCACTGATAGGACCCAAGAGGTTAGAGTCGGTGATGCCTCATCTACAAAGAGGCCAGTCACCAATGGAGTCTCCCAGGGCTCTGTGCTGGGTTCATGCTTCTTTAACATCTACTTCTCAGATGTCAAAGCCAATGGCAAAGGCCTTTGGCTGACCGAGTTTGATGATGATTGCAAACTGGGAGCAGTAACTGAATCCAGTTATGATAAGAACACCCTTCAGGAAGGTCTAATACAGACAAACCCACATCTTATAACTAAGTGCTTAGAAATGAATTATAGTACCTTTTGAGAAGTCTACCGACCTAAATAACTATCATCATCATCAGCCTCCTTTTTCCCATTTTTCTAGATGGGGTCGGGGTATCGTGTTAACTGTAGACAACTCTCTCGATTCAGTGCTACACTCCTGCCTCCTTCAACACATGCCTGATTGTCGCAGATCTTCTTTCATACAATCCATCCACCTCTTTGCTGGATGTCCTCGCTTCATCTTACCTTCTTCCTGTCTGTCCCAAGTCTTCGTCACCAGATTGTCTTCTGCTTTTCTGCAAATGTGCCGAAACCACAGTAGTCTGTTCTCTTTGATCTTTTATGCATTTGGAGCTACTTTGTCTTCTGCTCTTATGTCCTCATTTCTTCGTCTGTTCCACAGTGTGCATCCTACCCCCCTTCTCAGGCACTTCATTTCCATTACCTCTAGCTTCTTCAACTGTTCTGCCTTTACTGCCCAGGTTTCTGTACCATACAGTAGTACTGGTCACACCACTGTTTTGTACACCTTACTTTTAAGTGTTCTTCTGTCAAACACTACAGCTGACACACTATGCTAGTTGGCTGCAGCCCCACTGATTCTAGCTTTCACCTATTAATTCAGACTACCCATCTCCTCAACTACTCCTCCCAGATACTTGAAGCTGTTTACCTGTTCCACTATCTTCCCTTCTATCTCTATTCTCGGCTTCTTCTGATTTCCCCAATTTGCTGCCATTTCCACTGTCTTATCTGTGCTTAGTTTCATCCCATGTGCCTTCAGATTTGCATTCCATTCTCCTATCCTTTACTGAAGTTTCAACTCAGAGTCTGCCTGTACTGCCACATCGTTTGCATACAGCAGCTTTATTGATGCGTCCCCTCCAACCTGTTTGCTAATGTAGTCCATCATCAGTATGAACAGCAGTGGGCTCAGAGCTGAACCCTGATGTACATCCAAACCCACTGGGAACCCCTCTGTGAGGCTGAACACTGTCCGTATTTGAGTCATTGTGTCCTTGGACATAGCCTGCACTAATTCTGCCAGTGTTTCTGGGACTTTAAACCACAGCAGTACTGCCCAGATAGCTTTCTTGGGACCTTGTCATATGCTTTCTCCATATGCTTTCTCCAAATCTAGGAATGCCCAGTTGGACTCTCTTCTCATCTCTAGCTTCTTCTCAAGTATCTGTCTCAGTGCAAACATTGGGTCAGTTGTGCTGCATCCTGATCTGAATCCAAACTGCTCATCTCCCATCTTACATTCTACTACTCTGCATATCCATTTATCAATCGCCATCACCAGAACTTTCATGCAGTGTGATAGGAGTTTGATGCCTCTGTACTTCCCACAGTTGTGGATGTCACCTTTGTTCTCGTACACAGGCACGAGTATGCTTATTCTCCAGTCATCTGGGATACGCCTTTCTCTCCACACTGCTATTAGTACCCTCAGGAGACATTTCTCCCCTATCTCACCCAGCATCTTTATCATATCTGCTGTAATCTCATCTGAGCCTGCTGCTTTCCCTGTCTTCATCTTCCTTAGTGCTGTTATCACTTTTTCTAGGGTGGGCTCCTCTTCTTCTCCCATCGTAGGGTGTTTCTGGGGCAGTACAGCTTCTGTGGGGTTTTCTTCATTCAGAAGCTACTGGAAATACTCCTTCCATTTGCCTTTGATGTCCTCTGGGCTGGTGAGCAGGTTGTTGATGGTATCCCTTATGAAGGGTGTCTATCTTCTTTATCTTTCTGTCTTTGTCTTGCGACCTGATATAGTTTCTTTGTGCCCTTTACTGATTCACTTTCCAGAAGTTGGTACAGTGCCTCTGATGCCCTATTCTTTGCTATTGCAACTTCTTTCTTAGCTTCTTTGTTAGCCAACCAATAGTCCTTCCTAGCCTGGTCAGTCTTTTCTGTCTCCCACTTCTTACTGCACTCCTTCTTTTTCTTTTGAGACTTTCTGGACTTCTGCATTCCATCAACAGCCTTCCTTGTGTACCTTATTTCCATACCAGGCTCAGCCACATACCTTTTCTGTAGTCCTCACACATGCTGTTTTTAGGTGCTGCCATTCTTCTTCAGCTCCACCTATTTCCTCCTCTTCTTGGAATAACTGTGTCATCAATAAAACACCATTTAAAGGTAATTCACTAGTCAAGGATTTGGGAACTCATGTAGATGGTAACCTAGCCTTCTACCAGCATGTGTACAAGATAGTAAAAAAAAAAAAAAAAAAACTTCTGTGTTGCTCAACTTATAAGCAAAGTCATGGCATCTAGGTCCGGAGACGTCTACATACCACTGTAATAGATTCTCATCAGGCCCATCATAGAGTATAATGCCCCCTTTGGTATGTACCTGACCAGACACATGCAGCAAGTGGAATGTCCACAAAGGTTCTTTACAAAAAGAATACTAGAATATTAAAGTTCAGTCATCAAGTCAGTCAGTTATAGTTATTTGGAGTTGTGATATGAGGGAATCCAGTCTGCAAGGAAAGTTGTGGTAATTGCCCTTGGCTAATTCCAAAAGAAGGGAGAACCACTGTTACCTGAGTCAGGAGAGAGTCACCACAAGTCTCTTTGGGGAGTGCTTCTAAATCTTCAAAATTACACTGGATATTAGTGGAAATCATGTATGAACTTTCCTGTCCAAAGGAAAAAAATTTATTGGTTTTCCAGGATTTCTTACATGGAGTCCTGGAGCAAAATTTTGCCATTTGATTATTGCTTATTGCATGGAGTCCTGGAGGAAAATTTTGCCAATTGATTGTTGTGAGGGGAGGGAAATATATTTCATTGAGGTGTTCCCCACAAATCTATGTTTAGTCGTCTAATGGACTAAATACTGAACGGCTAATCATCTAACAAAAATCAGTGAACGTTCATTCATCAAATGTTCACTTCATCGAATTTGTGAGATGGGGAAAGTAACTTGTTGGCCAACACATCCCCATCTCACACACAGCAATATTTCAAACCCCTTTTTCCACTGTAGTGCAGTCTTGGAGTTGTTATATATAGTTAGGGGTATGGGGGGAGCCCCTCATGTTGGTGGGTGTGTGGGGTGAAACCCCCACCTGGGTGGGTTTTTATACTGTCATGTTTGAGACAGGGAAGTGTTGGCCAACTAGATATTTTCCCCATCTCGCAGGTTTGATGAACTGACTTTTGATGAATGAACATTCACTGATTTGCGTTCAATGATTAGCCGTTCGATGTTTAGTCCATTCAGTGACAAAACATAGAGCTGTTCACCACAACTGGATCAATTCTTGTAAAATCCTTTGATTCAGTTTCCATTTCTGACCTCCTGTCCTGATCCTATTCAGATTGTCTGCCACAAAATTTTGCTCTGGTGGTATGAAAATGCCTGTAGAGTAAGACTGCACTGAAAAGCTATGTTCTAGTCTGCACAGACGAAAGAGTTTGCTCTTCCTTGCTTGTTTATGTACCACATAACTGTGGTACTGTTTGTAAATACTTGAAGATGGTCTTGGGGACCACAGGTGGTTGAGAAAATTGAGACCATTTAGAACAGCTAGCATCTCTCTTTTGTTTACGTTATCTTTTATCCCCGAAGACACTGCTCCCCAAGCAAAGTCTGAAGTGGCACATCAAAAAACAAATGGAATCTTGGTGAAAAGATTAATGAACCACACAAAATGAATAAATCCACCAAAATATGAGGCTGCCAACTCTAGAAAGGGAAGCCGGAATTAGGAATAAAAACTTTTTATTTCTCAGTTAAATACAAATGGTAAAAAAAAAAAAAAATTTAAGCTTGTTAAAATGCCAGTTAGCTTTTTGTCCAACAGTAGCACAGGACTTCATCAGAAAGAATTAAACATCTCTACAACAGCTTTTTTATAGGGTTGTCCATCAATTAATTAAAAAAAAGGAACTTTGAAAGATCATTAAATAATTAATGCAATATTGAGAATCCCATCATACAGGTAACAGTAAAATACGTTTTAATCTCATTAATAAAATATAATTAAATATATTTCAAATCCTTTTAAAATTTTATGTTATACAACATCTCTTATAATTTTTCTGCTTTCCTTTTTAAAATAAGTAGCAAGGAAATAACATAATTCAGCCTTGGGGTGGGGTATCTGGTGTTGAGCTTCAATTGCCACATAACTTCCTTGTATTTGATTCCCTCTTGCCAACCACCTAACCTAGGATTACATAGTACTCTTTTTTTTTAAATTACAAAAGGAAAACTTTTGAAATATGAACATAAGACACTGTGCGTATATAAAGCATTGTTGACATTTTTTTCAGTATGTCACAGTAATACTCAAAAATACATTTTTCTTTTAATGAGCATTGCATTTTCCCACATAAAATGCAAAACAAGTTTCACATAAAGCTAAATAAACTAAGCCCTTCGTAGGGACAGTTATTTCCCTTGGAAGATTATCTTAGCTTTTTACTTTGTGGATTTAACTAGAGAAATAACGTTGTTTTTTTTTTCAGGATTCTGGATTCCCTTTCTGGAATTTAGCCTGATATCTTGCTAGTTTTATTAACTTTTAAAGTCCGAAGTGTCTGTTCTGACTGTACTGAAGCAGGACAAGAGAGTGGGAGATAAGGATTCTGGGAAATGTGATGTCTCTACTACAAAATCTCCTTTTTCACAAATTACAAAACTGGAATCTGAAATGTTGGGGATGCTAATGCTGGGACCATACAGATTGCAGGTACCACTGAATTTTTCTCATGCGGAGTCTTGCAAGATGCAATATAACCTATACCGTAAGAACCCAGAATCCTGAGGAATTCCCTTGATGTGAGGGTAGTCTGAGTAGAAAAACTCAGGAAGATATCTAAATACAGATCTTTTTTTTTTTCCTGTGGAAGAAAAGCTCTTTGAACTGAGATGTCCAGGAAAGACCCCAGGTAAACAATCCTATGAGGAGGAGTCAGGCAAGACTTTCTTTTGGAATTCCTGCATGAGTAGGAGATCCCTTACCCTACTGAGAGACTCCTGGAATTTTGAAAAAGAGTCTGCAAAGATAAACATGTCATCTAAATATGGAAAAATGTGAATACATTGCAGTTTGCAGTAGGCTATCACAACAGTCATACATTTTGTGAAAAAAACTTTGAGTAGTAGATAGGCGAAAGGGTAATGCAGAGACTTGATAATGTGATCTGGACACAGAAAACCTTAAGAAGTGCCTGAAATCTGGATATATAGGAATGTGATGATATGCATCTTTTTTAAATCTAAGGTCACTAGAAAATTCAAATGGGGAATTGGGGATAACGAGTTGCAAAGAAACAACATTGTAAACTTGTGAACTATCACAAATGGATTCAGAACAGAAAGTCCCAGAAATGGTTTCCAAGAATCTTCTCAATTTGGCACCAGGAACCATCCTGCAATAAAAACCTTCCCCTAACTGAAGAGAAGGGACAGCTTCTATCACCCCCTGAACAAGCATATGTTTGACAGGATGGAAAGGAAGAGACTAGTCTGGCAGGAGAGAAATCCCATGAAAAAAAGGGACAGAATCCTACTGCCATCGCTAACCCTGATGAATTTCTGTCTGAAATAATCTGTTGCCAAAGAGACAAATAGATATTTAGATGTTCAAGAAGGATTAATGGACTGCCAAGGGGAGGGGGGTGGAAATCATTTTGGAGTTATTCAGACCATCACCTGATCTGAGGGGTTCCTGCTTTCTTTTTGGAACCTCTCTGCCATTGTTTTTTTTTTTAAACGTATGTAGAAGGAGCATTGACTCCCTTGGCAAAATTACAGAAAACAACTCTAAAATCCTGAGATGTCTCTAGAATCAGCTTTACTCTCTCATCACACTTTTTAATAACTTCTGCAGCAGATGGTCTGAAAACTAGTTATTTATCCTAGGGAGAATTCAACATTTTATTTTTGAAATCCTTTGGGAGGTTTTGAGAATACAGTCAGGTAAACCTCCTCATAATTTCATTGGCAGTAGCCCAAGAAGTAACATCAGCAGTATCATACGCACATTTCAGACACTGGGTGGTCACTTGAGATACAGAAGACACTAAATTGCACAAAGCAGATTTCCCCCCAAACAGATGCCAAAAGTATTCTTCATATTCTCACAACAGACAATCAGAAACATTAATATATGAGCTTGATATTTGGGAATTCTAAAAGCAAGTGTTGCAGAAGAATGTGTTTTTCCCAAATTTATCAAAAGCCTTCCCATCCTTGTCAGAAGTAGAGGGGATTAGTATTAACCATATGTTTAGCAGCAGCTGGAGTCACTAAAGCAATAGCTGCTGGGACATATATGGGGTAAGTGTATAAAAACCTAAAAGATGTAGGCACTTTATAAAGTTTGTTGGCTTTCATGTGGGCAGCAGGCTAGCTGCCAGAGAAATTGCAGGCTGTCGCAAAAACATACTCCAAAGCAGGCAGAACAAGAGGAATGTGAATGTAATCTGGAAATTCTAGTTGTAACAAAGAATAATACTTTCGGAAGTACTGAGAAACATCACTGTTTTCCCACTGAAATATCGGATTTATTCTAGAAATAGTTTCAGAGAAATAGAATTCTTCAAAATTATGGGCCAAAGCCACACTCCCCTCAGAATCTGAATCAGAATTCTGTTGAGACAACACATGATCTGTACTTTCAGAATCAAAGTCTTGAATCTCTTCAGAAAATGAAAAATCTCCTTTTCTTTAACCAGAAACATCCATACTGGAAAGCTCAAGAGCCGGCCCTAAATACTGAACCTAAGCCCAATAAATTACTCCTGTCCTGTGTAAATGAGGCAGGAAAAGCCATACATCTAAGGTTTTTGTTTCTTTTTGACAAGAATATTTGAAGAAATAAACACACTTTTGCCACATGGAAGCCTCAGGAGGTATGGTTGCATCTTTCTCTTTGAGTTGAATGGCATTCCCTACCCTTTTTCCTAGGTCCAACAAGAGTGTCTCTCACTTCTCCACAAAAGGCACTCCAATAGTCACAGAAGACATGTCTAAGCACTGTTCCATGGTGGCTTTATGAACTACACGAAGTGGACATAAGGAAAAAGATGAGTTATCTGTGGAACCAGCTTTGGTGACAGCAGAGCTACCCATCCACAGATGATGCATTTTATCAGCTTGCTGTGATGGCAAAGGCAGCTTAACAATATTTTTCTTTTTGTGGATGGAAGAAGGTAAAATTGAGGAACTGGTAAGTTATTCAATGGTTAAGCTGAAGAAGGTACCTGTTTTCCAAGGAAGCCCGTCACCAATAGTCTGTAAATCAGGTAAGTTGTAAAAACAAAAAAAAAACTTCCTTCCTTTTAAAACATGATAAAAAACATACTTTAGAAACTTACTCTAGCCTCCAAAAGTAAAATAATACAACTTTTACCACAGAAAAAAAATAGTTTAAAGTTAGTTTGTAAAACATTTTACAGAAAAGTAAAAAAAGTAATGCTCCCTATTTAAAAGTGTACGGAACTCATGTAGCAGTCATTAAAAAGACTTTCTTTTGGCTTAAATATATTTACTGAAAAAGAACGCTTTCTGTTATAAAAATCCAAGTACAAGGGAACTTAACTGTCCATCAATGGAACAGTGCCAGCCAGCCATCAGTCCTTGGAAGCCCACAGAGGAGTACTCTGTTCAGCATCAGGAAAGCACTGATGGGCTTGGTGCCCAAACTTGAATTTTAGTCAGCTCAGCTCAAGCTGACCAAGAAATTGGGTCCATTAATAATGCCCTGAAAACTTTGGAAGGTGCTTAGTTGTTGTACCTTTGACAAAATAAAACCCGCATAACTTGAGCTACTGCAGCAGTGATCCTTCTGAAGAATACATTACAGTTGTGTAATTAGACTTGTCATAACAGATGTTTTGATAGATTACTGTTTGATGTAGCCAAAACAATTTGGGGGGGGGGGTCCTATTGCAGTGTCCAGTCAGGTTTTAAAGCTTATGGGCTCATTCCATGCACTTTTTCAGGAACTCAATGGGAGCTCCAATATAAAAACAGAGAGCAAAATTATTCATAGCTTTTTTTGCCTAGTAAAGGAGTCAAGAATCATGAAAGGACAGTACTAGCAAACAACCCCAAATGTAAACTACATACAGAAGGGCCTATTTATCCATTCCATGGCAGTACAAAGGTAAAACAGCCAAAATGAGGGGGCTGGAGGGAAAGTTAAATACTGCAGCAGTAATCTATTAGAACATCTGCAGTTATGAGTACAGCTGTACTATGTTCAACATTTAAATCATTCTTAAAGTAGTGTAAGCTATTTGGTTTAATTAACATAGTTTAGAAACTAAGTAGGGATGATGAAAAATAAACTAGAAATCCAGTAATCCCTTGACAATTGTCTTAGCAAAGACTATTCTGGACCTGAAAAAGGAATCCCATTCACAGGGCTTTGTAAACATATGTACAGAGGACCAAAATGCTTCTAGAGTTCACCCCTTTGAGAGAGCCACTGAGGAACCAAAGCCCTAACCATGCCCTGGAGTTGGCTTATTATAGTGAATATAAGAAAAGGCAATAACATTAGATAACCATCTGGGAGAAGTCTGCTTTCACACTGATTCCGCTTTCCTCTTACCTTCGTAGGAGACAAACAGCTGATTTGCTTTCCTGAAGAGTTATGTTTTTTCTGTCTAGCATTTTGAACTATATTTGGGGCTTTAATCTTGTATTTTCATTTGCAGTTGTGGGAGAATTCTGAACTATGACCAGATCTTGGCCTCATATAATCATTTATTACTGTATTTTTCCATAAACAGTGCTACTGGTACATTTCTACCTAGTCTGGTGCCTTGGAGTGTAGTAGGATTGCTATAGTGGTGGTAATGTAATTTTTGCTGCAGGATTTGTGATTCTATCCTTTGACAGCTGTTTACATTCCAGTTCTGATTGTATCCTGCTTATAATTTCTTGACTTCTTGTAGTTGAACTCCGGTGCCTTTCTATTTGTTCCACTGGTGTTTTTACCTTGTTCTTGTGTCTGCCCCAATCCCCACTGATACAGTAACTCTATAAATTTGACACATTTGCACAAAACTCCACAACACTTGGCATCCTCACCTGTGTACTAAAGAGTGGTTTTTCTGCATCTAGTGCCACCCACCATTTCTCTAAGTTATTTAGGTGTACTGCTGTTTTTCTTGAATAATTTATTGCATTTATCTGCATTTTAAGACAGTAAAGCACATTTGCTTTCCAGTGTCCTTGTTGGATTAATTACTCGAAAATCACTGTAAAAGTGTTGCCTAAGCTAGTTGCTGAACTGGTATCTATTAGCTTTTCTATTAGCTTTTCCCTTTTAGTTAACCTTTGTATGTTTTTACATTAAGACTATTTGGGATTACTCATCTACTGGCAGTAGGGGGTAATATAGTCTGCCTGAGTTGGTTGAGCTGGGTAATACACAGGAAGGCTTAACGTGAGGTAATTTTATTGCTCAGAGGGCTATTGGCATTTTAGATGCAGGCAGTTAGAAACTAAACTTTCCCCTACAAAAATACCTCTGAAACTGTACCCAGTAACTCAGTTGCACAACGAGCAACAAATCTGAGGGTTGAGGAGTACTGCCCCATGAATCTAATCCTACATAGCATAGTTTTTTCTTCTTGTGCAAAAAGCACCCAAGCTAGCACTCTATAAACCCCTATTGTACCAAATTCTTGCTACTCATGTGGAAGGACAAGACATCATGGATTATGCACTTCCCCAGTTTGTTTGTCACCATTCTGGGTATCCTGAGACAATGTAGCAATTGTCTCGTGTTCACCGACAACCAACTAATCCTTAGAGAAACCAACACAGTATTTGAGAGATATAATTAGTGTCATTGGAGGCAAGACTCTTGCATACATACAATCAAAATAACAATCAGTTTGTCAGTATCACATACACTACACCAACCATAGTATGCACCCAACACATAGACCAGCATATCTAGAGGCACTAAGAAACAATCATCCTAAACTCCCAAACCTCCCAGACACTCAAGCAGCATCAATTATCCTCAATAAACTCAAAAGCACTCTACGTAAACAACACCAAACACCACACATACAGCCACATCCCAAAAACCCTCAACTACAAATCTCAAAAGGCAAGCCAGTGCTCTTCCCAGCGCTTTAGTCATAGGAGACTCTAGTCTGAGACGGCTGGATATCCCACTCACCAGGCTGAACAAGGAGAAAATTGTGGTCAGTTGCCTATCAGGGGCCAGGATCCACCAAGTCACTCACACACTCAGGTCATTGAACCAAAAGTACCTTTACAGCTCAGTCATAGTCTGTGTAGGTATAAATTACCTGTGACATGCCTTCTTGGACTATATGAAGAGACAGACATTATGGAGCTCTTGGACTATTTGTCCTAGGCTGGTATAAGCCTAGTGTTGAACAGCATTCTACTTTCACCAAGGATGGTGCCACTATACGAAAAGAAAAGATGACTGACTTTAATAATTTGCTTAGCTTCTGGTGCCATCCAAAGGGGGTACAGTATTTGTCAGCAAGGGAGGATATGATCAACAGACCACATTGCTTTGCCAAGGATGGTCTGCACCTACCTCTACTATGCTTTCAAATATAGGCTAAAACACTATCCTCTCCTACAGTGCTTTTTTTACACTATGCCAAATTGACCCATCTTCCAACTTAGCAAACTCAACCCAAAAGAATCTAAAGTTGTTACTGCTCAATGCCAGGCATGTAAACAAGACACTTCAATCCCCTCCAGCCTGTCCTCACCTTAGAGAATGCAGGCATCAGTGCAGTTACCAAGAGCACCTTGGTAGTGGAAGGATATGATGCTTTCCACACATTTAGACCAGCTACTGTGCAGGCAGGGATTAAAGGATAAGATGTCTTTATCTACATAAAAAACAAACATTCCTCAAACTTGGTCAAACAGGATGATGGGCTTAAGCTTCTCCATGACTAAATTACCATAGGTAGAGTCCAATATCATATCCTTGCAAGCTATAAGTCACCCCCTATGACCCCCAAAACCATAAATCTCACTTAAACCTACTGGAGAAACCTACCATTCAATTCAGTACTAACTGGGACTCCTACATGACCCCCAAGCATGCAGGCCTAGAGATTCCTGAACTTTGTAAACACAAATGCACTGGACCAGTTAGACAGTATGCCCTCTAGGGATGCAAATGGTTTACATTGAAAACCTTGAAACTGCATCGGTCGACCGGCATGTGGTCAACTTGCAATTTTCAAGTTGGCAGAGCCTCGAACCAAAATGTACAGACTATACTACAGTGAACAGGTAGTGTAATTCGAGCATTTGGGTTCGACATTGTGCAGGGGAGATTGCGGTTCAGTAAGGAACAGTGAATTGGCCCATTTCCTCACTGTAATGTGATCTCTGAGTTGGTATATTTAACGTGTAGGGGGTGTAGGGGGCACAGCCCTCCCCCAGGGGATACAGGGGGGCATAGCCTCCCTTGCAAAATAGTAGAATTAATGTACAGTTGACTGTAGAGTTTAATTGTACGTTAATGTGCATAGCAGGAGGAAGTCGCTTCCATTGAACCATGGTTGTTAATGTATTAATTTTTGCTTTGGTTTACTTTACGGCATTTCGGATTCAGCATTTTGGGTCCACATTCTAAAAAGTCGACCAAAGCGGATTTGAAATGCCAATAGTAAACTGGTGGAAACGTACTGGATCTAGTAGTCAGAAATATGGGAGAACTCTGCATCCTCACGAAGGGTAGTGTCCTATCTGGTAAGATTAGATCATAAAGCTGTGCTCTTTGAAGTAAATAAACATCAATGCTGTGACCCCATCAAACCCTATAACATTTAGGAACTACTCTAAGGCAAACTATCTATTATTAAATGATTACCTGACAAAATTTCAAGCCCCCTCAAACCTGGAGAACACAGCTGTCTGTGCAGAATTCTATACAGAAACCCTGTACTATCATGTTAATAGATGCATAGCAACATCTGTGCCTACTGGCAACAAACATAGAACAAACTCAAAAAACCAACCACCCCAATGGAATCCAAACATAAACAGATTGCATGACAAAAGGAAAGAAGTCATAGCTAAAATTAGGAAGTGCAACACCTAGCAAGTTAAAAAACCCTCCCTGATCAGGCTAAATAAACAACAAAGAAGGCAAATTAAATTTACCAAAGCCAATTTTAAGGTAACAATAGCGGCTCGGGCCAAGGACAACTACAAGGCTTTCTTTTTCTAAGTTTGAAACCCTAAAGGCAGCATACAACAGTGTGCTGAACGGAATGTTAATGAAGCCACTTACACAGAGTCAGAAGATATAGCAAAGGGATGAGGGCAAAATGTTGCATACTGCCTACCTCAACCTAGCTCAGATATTTGATACAAAACCCAACTCAGGCATTGTAAACAAACTGATGGAATTGGGCATTAATTCCTATGTTACATACTGGAGAGTCAATTGGCACTCGGCTAGGACCCAGGATGTTAGAATTGGGAAGACCACCTCCACAAAGGGGTTGGTCACAATGCAGCCCCTCAGGGCTCTGTGCTGCACCCACCCCTTTTTTGGCCTTTACTTCTCAGAAGTCAAAGCCAATGTCAAAGGCCTCTGGCTGACTAACTTTGTAGATGACTGCAAACTAGGAACAGTCATAGAATCCCACAAAGACACCAACATCCTACAGTAAGGGCTAACACAGGCAAATAACTGGAGCCTAAGCCATGGCTTAAAATTCAATGCAAAGAATGCATAGTAGTACACTTTGGGAAGTTGGCCACCATAGGAAACTATCTCATTGATAACACACCCCTGTGAGTGGACCTAGTAGGCATGAATTTGGGGACATATGTGCGTAGTAACCTGGCTTTCAACCAACATGCATTTAAGGTAGTAAGGAAATCATTCTGTGTTTTTCATCTTGTAAGAAGGGCATGGCATCTAGGTCCAAGGAGATCATTATTCCTCTGTATTTGGCCTGCATCGTACCCATCATTGAGTACGATGCCCCCTTTGGTATGCAGCTGATCAGGCACATGCAGTAACTGGAATATCCAGAGAGGGTCCTCACAAAAAGAATACACATTGTAAACAGGGTGTCCTGTGGAGACTGCCTCAAAGCCCTATCTTTATACTCGGTTTCCTGCAGAGTGTTGAGAGGCATCCTTGGATCCCACTCTAATGGACCTTTTGACATCCACAAAACCAATAACATCCAAACTATCCCATCTAGGGACTTGAACCTTGCTTGTGACATACATAGGACATTTATTTATTTATTGTTTGTTTATTTATTTATTTGCATTTGTTTACCGGGAAAGTCCACTGGGCCAAAAAGTACCCATTTTCAGTGGAGGCCTGGGGAGAAAAGCTCCATAATAAATACAATACATACATCTGAATAACAAATTAAATGGTTACAGCACAAGTTTTAAACAGAAATCAAAGTATTAACAAAATTATGAATGGAATACATAGTTTTCAACCAAGTAAGAAGGCAAAGTGGCTGTACATAAATCCGTCAGGAGACAGTAAATGTTATCAAACTACAGAAATTAGATTGCTGGGGGAACAGTTATGTATCTCAGAGAAATTCCCTCCTCTGGAACAGGTTTTTTATCCATATGAAGCAGAGTTCTTCCCTAATCCCATTCAAGCATAACCTGGACTAGTGGATAGGAAACTGGAAATATATCCCATATCTAGCACCAGTGTCTCTAATGGATAGAGGCAGACGCAATCTGCAAATCATACCCTAGCTTACATATACTCCTTACAATAACCTATAAGGCTCAGAAAACTTGCAGGATACTTTCGGGATGCATGGCTAGGCTTATAAAGGCCCCAGTTTTTCATTAGTCTAGTATATATCTGTGAACCAACGTATCTGACCTGCCTCAGGACATTCATTATGTGAAGAATCTTTTCTCACTTGTTGTTGGGGTCAGGGAAGAAGACTGGGATTAATAGTCTGGCTTAAGGAAATTCTAAGACCATCTTAGACATAAAAGAATGGCTAGTTTTCAAAGAAACCTTTTCCTTGTGAAAAATAAGCCTTCACTAAACCTTGAGCTAAGCCCAGTAAATTGCTCCTGTCTAGTGTAACTCAAACAAGAAAAGAAATGTTTATATTAAGTTTATGTTTTTGTTTCTTTTTGACAGGAATATTTGAAGAACTAGATCCACGTTACTTTTTCCATCAAAAAACTCCCTTTGGATGAACACAGCTTTCTGGCAAAGTTGAGTTGCATTCCCTGCCCCTTCTCCCAGCAGAAGTCGAAGCAATGAGTTAAGCATTTTTCTTTGTTAGGAACCTCTATTCAGCCTGATTAGCTGGTTCAAACTAAAAGAGTAAGCTTTTTAAGGGGAAGTTTTAGATCCCAATAAGTACCCACCTCTTTCCTAATTAGACACATGAATAACATTTCTTTTAAACATTGTTAATTTGAGAATGGTTAGAAATTTGGGGGGTACCTAAGGGCAAGACACGTAAATGGTTGAAAAATGAAGCTTGATAGAGGAATAAAAAAGGCCAGAGGATGGTATTTCACACAAATAATGAAGAACCAGAGGCATCTGGGCTTGAAGAGGGTTCTAGTTTTTGGAGTAGCACCAACTAGAAAATCTTTTCCATTTGCACATATAATTTTCTAGCAGCAGTTTTTTTCTTCTCCTTAAGTACCTTCTGTACATCCTCCATTAAAAAAAAAAGCACACAAAGGATATAAAAATTCTATCACCTAAGTAGTTTGTTGAAGTTTTTAGGATGGGATCTATAAAACAACCCCTGTCTTGTGTGAGCAAATCCAGTCTTTGGGGTCACCTGTGGTAATTATCACTGGCCAGACTAAAAAGGAGGAAAATTACTGTGTCCTGGGCCAGAAGTAACTCCCCACCACATTTTGAGAGTCTTTCTTGATTTTTCAGAAGAACTTTAGATATCAGTAAAAAAGGAGAAAAGCATACAGGAACATTCCCTTCCATGGGAATGAGAAGGCATCTCTCTTCCAAGCCTGTTCTGAGAGTAGGTAAACAGATCTACTTGAGGTGCTTCCCACAGTTGAAGACTCCTAGGTGAAGTTTCCATTCATAAGGGTCTGTCCTCATCCTACTTAGCTTGTCTGCAATCAAGCATTGCTTTGAAAGAAAGTTTGAAGCCTGAAGAGTGAATTATTGGTTCCCCATCCATGCTGAAACATCTCTACTTTGCCTGGATGAAGAACATCTCTTCCTAAGGCAGAAGCTTGCAGAAATTCCAAGGATACAATTCAATAAGAAGGGAGGGCAGGAGTTATGTAAGTTGATTTGAAAATCCCAACTGAGTAGGAGATTCTGAACACTTGTTAAAACCTCTTTACAGCCATAAAAATAATCTGGAAAGTTGAGACACTCTTCCAAACATGGAAAGATATGAATGCCTTGAAGTCTTCTAAAAAGCAGTTACTGGGACTAGATACTTTTTGAATACCATTAGTGTAGTGGAAAGACCAAAGGATAAGACACAGACATGATAACATTAAGTCAGACACAAATGTCTGACAAGCCTGACAATGGGAATGTGATGATCGACATCATTTAAGTCTAGCTTTACCATGAAAGCAAGAGATGAGATCAAATGTAAAAGGAAATGAAGGGAAAACATTTTGAACTCTGGAATCTTGATATAAAGATTTAGAAATGAAAGGTCCAGCACAGACCTTCAGGATCCTTCCCTCTTTGTTACCAGAAAAATCATAGAATAAAAGTCTTGGCCCATCTGATAGGGGACCACTGGTTTCATTATTTCTTGTACAAGCATTAGATTCAGAATGGGAGTAAACAAGTGTATTTGGTTCACATAGTAAGGGGGAATCCCATGGGATGGAGGGAGGATAGCATTGGATCCCTGCTGAATTTCCTTTAAAACCTGTTTATCTACCACAATCTGGTACTACAAGGGAAGATGAAACTTGAGAAAGATGGAAAGGTTGCCAGGGTGGAGGTGGGGTCCTGAATAGGTAGTCAGTCAAGCTTACTGTGAACCCTGTCTTTGATTTTTAGAGGCTTTCCTTTCTTTTTGGAGTCTCCTTGCCAATGATTTCAAACTCCTATTTTATGGTTACTTGCTGAATAATT
This sequence comes from Protopterus annectens, assembly GCF_019279795.1. Taxonomy (NCBI): domain Eukaryota; kingdom Metazoa; phylum Chordata; order Ceratodontiformes; family Protopteridae; genus Protopterus; species Protopterus annectens. Next base: position 896,841,173 of record NC_056741.1, on the reverse strand, counting down.
GCTTATTAGAAGAGGGTCTGAGGTGGAAGGAAAGTTTTTTGAGTCACAACTTGAATCAGCCTTTCTTCACACATCATGAGCAACTTGGATGCCCAAAGGAGAATTTAAAATGTCAGTTTTAACATCTTCAGGAAGGTTTTCATCAAAGCCAAACCAGTCTTCTCACTGATGAACCAAAAGCAGCTTCATAAGCATACTTTAGAACATGCTCAAAGCAGAAAAATTACTGGAATCAAACTGAACGGAGGGAGCCTCAGATGTTAAAAATATGTATTTTAATAATCCAAAGAAATACAAATGAATGAAAGGATTAGTAACATGAGAAGTAGGTGTTAACAAGTCCTTCAATTTTCATTACTTCAGAACAATGAAGGTTAATAATTAACACTTGTATGTTCTCAAAAGATAAAATTAAGTACTTTAACATGCAAGTCCAAGAGTTTAAAATCCTGAAAGATAAACAGAAAAATAAACCTCCTTCCCCAACTTGTCAAAAACCTTCTCATTCTTCTCAGAGGGAATAGGGTCAGCAGAAGCTTTTTAACAGAAACAGTTTTGGATAGGGAAATCACTGTGGGACCTGCATTAGTGTTAGAAAACAAATACTTATAGTATGACGTATCCAGTATAATCAGACAGATTTCCCGGGGGCAGGTGTTTGACTGTCTTATAAACTAGAAACAATAAGAAAAACATTTTCTAAAGCAAGCCAAACAGAAGGAACATCTGCAAATTTAGGCATATGCAACTACAACAAATCATAATACATTTTCAGTGCAGTACGAATTTCATTCTGCTCCCACCGAAAAACATATTTCATCTTAGATAAAGAAGTATCTTTTCGCTGAGACTTTAACAGGGAAATCTGAAGTCATACTTTCCTCAGAATCGGAATATTTGTACTGAGAAGAAATTCCTGTAGTACACCCATTCCCCTGCAATGCCTGCTCTTCTGAATGAAAATGAAAGTCACTCGGAGGGGGGACTATTTTTCTTTTCTTGTCTGAAGAGAGAGGTAAGGAAAATACACTAATGAGCTACTTTGCAAAACAAAGTAAATATTTCCAGTGCATAGAAACAGGACAAGGCAAGATTTTCTCACAGTGTTCATATTTCCTGGAGAAACTCCCTGGAAAATGATTGACCATTAGTAGGCATACTCATCCTAGATTCAGGTTCCTTATCACAGTGGAGTAAAAAATCTTTGCATGCCTCTATCACGAGGCTAGCAACAGTGGTTCTCCCTTTTCTACCAAGTGCATCTTTACAGCCACAAGTGTATGGCTATCCCCACTCCTTTGAAATCTGAGGCTACAGGAATGTGATGATATACATCCTTTTAAATCTCAAGTTATGGAGAGTCAGAAATAATAGGTTGTGAAGGGAGAACGTTTTGAACTTTGAGACTTTCACAAACTGGTTTAGAAAGGAAATATCTAAGGCCTCCATCAAGCTTATTTCTTCAGTACAAAAATTATTCTTGACTAAAAGTCCTAGATGAACCATAAACGAAGGTCACAGCTCAAAGAACTTGTTTATTCGGTAAGCGCTTTTGTTCATTCACATTCGATGAACTTCTTCAGACAATTTCATCAAACACACCCCCTTATTTAAATACCCGTCAGATATCACATGACTAAGGTCACATCATGTGATAAGTAACCATCCATTTTTAGAAAGTTAAAACACTAAAAACAATCCCACACACCAACACTTCCTTTCCATTATTTACAATTCAAAACACTGAATCATCACAAATAAAGAACATTCTTTTAAATACTAAAATTTAAATTAAATCTTTTATCTGCACAGACCTTTAAGTTTCAATAAACATGCTACAGAGAGTTGGTCAGTCAGACCTGGTTAGGAACAGGCATTTAAAAGAATCTGCCAGCAGAATTCCTGCCTTTAAAGTAAAAACCAGCAGGACCTCCTGCCCAGTCCCATTTTTACTTGTTCAATTACTCTAAATTTGAAACTGTGACCCGGGTTTGCCTGAACATGCTTGGCTAAGGCACTTGTCTCCTTCCCCTTATTTATGCAATAAACATGTTTGTAAATCTGTTCTCTCAACTTATGATCAGTCTTATCTACATAAAAACTGACACATTTTTGGCATTTCATTATGTACAAAACTCCTTTTGTGTTACAGTTAAATGTAACAGATTTCCTATTCCCAATGATGTAATCGTGCCCAACTTGAATAAACCTACAATAAGGGCAGGATTCACATTTATACATTCCTAGGTTCCTACTCACTCCCCTCAGTTCCTTATCCAAGATGGTTTTCAAATTAGCTCCCCTTTTGTACACTGTTCTAGGTGTGCAGTCCCTTATCCAAGATGGTTTTCAAATTAGCTCCCCTCTTGTACACTGTTCTAGGTGTGCAGTCAATCCTATCTCTCATGTGGGTATCTTCCATCAAAACATACCAGTTCTTCACCAGTATACCCCTTAGTAGGTCAGAGTCCAGGGTGTAAGCAGTAATAAAGCTGTCTCTGAACATTTCATCCACCTTCTTTTCAAAATTGCACTCTTGGAAGTGGTTTAATGTAACCATTAAAGTGACAGCTCCCCTTAATATGGGACTAAAGTACCCCTCCGCCCTCTTTATTCGGACCTCATTAATTAATTCATCAATTAAAAATGAGGGATACCCGCATTTCAAAAACATATCCTTCACGTTAGTACATTTAGCCAAGAAGTCAGACTCGTTGTCATTCTGGATGCTCGGACTAACTGTCCCTTCACTACTGAGCATTTCTGATGTAATGGGTGGCTACTATTGAAGTGTAAGAAGGAATTCGAGTACATAGTCTTCCTAAAGATCTTAGCCACATCGAGTTAACCCTGTCTTTTAGTAAGCTGACATCCAAAATACATTTCAGTATCAAAGGTGGAGGTAAATTCTAGAAATTTAGTACTATTATTCATTACCTCCACCAAGTCTGTGGCAACTACACAGTACCCTTTAATAATCATAAAGATGTCATCTAAGAAATGAGTATAATAAAATATTTTCTCCATCATTTGGTCATTTTAGAAATAAACTCATTCTCGCAAAATGCCATTACTAGGTTCACAAAACAAGGGGAACCCATAGCCACCCCTTACTTCTGAACAAAGAATGACCCTTCAAACATGACGTAATTATTCCTTAAGATAATGTCCAATAATTCCTCTTATAACCCAAGGTCCGTAGAAGGTGCACCCTTTTTAAGTAAGAAATCAACAACCCATTCGATCCTTAATTTGTGTGGGATTATGGTGTAAAGGTCTTTAACATTCACTGTCAAAAAGTTTTAGCTGTCAATTAATTTATAGTTTCTAAAAAGGACCAAGAGTCCTTACAAATCTGTGCTTCATTCTCTTCAAGATGTCTACAACTTTTGTGCAGGAATACATAATAGAGTTCCTTGCATCGACAATAGGATCCAAAGTCAGCCAAGTCTTTATGGACTTTAGGGATACCGATGATAATTGTTGCTGGCATCATTAAATAATGGTAAATTTCCATATCTATTTGCCCATAGATAAACATATCCTTGATAAAATCCTTAATCTTTCTGTATTTATAGATAATTTGTTTTTTTATATGGGGGGAGTTTAGAAAGTGAACTTAAAGATTTTATTAAATATTTAAATTAATCCACTAGTTATTTAAGGTTAACTTTTAATTTTAGTCAAGAAAATATTTTTTTTTTAGATTTGAATGTTTACAAATCTGCCAGCACTCTTAAAACCAAGATTTATAAAAAAGAAGTACAGAGCAATAGCTATTTGCATTATACAGCATGCATAGTTCTAGCCTTAGACTAATATAATTAAAGGACAATTCACAAGAGTCAGTAGGTTAAGAGATGAAACAGTTTTTTTTTTACCACAGAATGTGAAGACCTTAACAAGAGATTCATATATAGAGGGCATCCCAAGAATAAAGTGAATGAGTCATTGAAAGCAATTAAAGAAATAAAGGAGCAGAATAAAGAAGTAAGAGATGTTGGGAAATTAAGTAATGTGTCAAAAGGTTTTACCTTAGCATGTGCTTTAGAAAATTCTATAGATGAGAACAAAATTAGGTCAATAATAAAAAAAAAAAAATGGAGATTTTTAATGAATTTTCAGGAAGTTAAAGATGTTATAGGGGTTACCCTGACTTTTGTGACTAAGAGAGGTAATAATTTAAAAGAATTTTTTTTAGGAAGAATAGTTTAGAATTCTCTAATTCAGATCTTCCAGATGTTGGCATGAATAAATGTAATAATTGTTAAGTTGTGCCAATATATAAAAGTAAGGGCTGAGTTTGAGGTGGTGGCTAGAAATTTCCAAATAAAATTGTACATATCAGTGAATTATAGATCAAATTATGTGGTGTACATGGCTTTTTGTGAATTATGCCTGGAATTTTGTATAGGCAGAATTGTTAGAGATTTTTTAAAAAGAGTTTATGAGCATCTAAGGGCTATAGATAGGACAGATGAAAGCAATGCCCTAGCAAAACATGTTACGTTAAAATATGTTAAAGAAAATAGTAAAACATTACTTAAATTTATAATAATAGATTGATTTAGAGGTTATAATTGTAGACTGGATGCAGAAGGTGAATTGGATTGGAAAGAGTATTGCTGGCAAATAAGACTTAATGCATGTATTTTTCCAGGATTGGATGACAGGGAAAATGTTAAGTATGTGTTGAAAAGGTAAGGGTTAGTGCATTAAGTTGTGATCACATGGGGGGTTGATTTAGCATTTAAATGAATTTTGAATGTAACAACTTGGTCTGATGAAGTTTCCAGAAGGGAATGAAAGTGCTTACCAGTTCTGTTTTTGGTTTGTGTATTAAGTTTTGTGGTTTTAAAACCATTCATTTTTTATTATTTTTTCTTTTTTATGATTATAGAGTTAATTTCCTAAGGTCTTTGAGGAGGTTATCTAATAGCTGTTTTTTATTTTGTTTGTTTTTTCATTTTGAGTAAAAGTCCTTCCTTATCAAAGAAAGAGGGAGCACTTCTGTCATCTACAGGAGGGAAAATGAAGTTTGATCTAGTGGATGAGGAGGTATCTCTTGAAAAGGAGGAAGGGATTCCCACCAGCATCAGTATCCATGATGAATTAATGTCAGAAGCTGTTTGTCTGTGACTATCTGCTACCAAAGATAGAAATGGAGAGCCAGAAGAGGTCAGAAGTATATCTGACTCAAACAATGCCATGTGCTGGCACCATCAACTGGAGCCCCCACTCCTTAGCTCTTAAAAAAATCACTTCACTGTATTAATCCAATTGCTGTCTTGCACTAATTAGCTTGTTACAGATCCCCCCAGCTTTTCCACTGAAGAGCAAAAAAGACATTCCTTCTAGCCAGGTGGCCTTATATAAAACACACACCTCTCCTTCCTGCCCAACCATTCAGGTATTATTTCTGTGCCCTGCCCCGCCTCCTTCACATTCAGACTTTAGTGCTGTAGGACTCTGTGTGTAATCTAAACTGTAGCAACTGTTTACTACATTGTAGCCGTTTGCTTTGCTACAGTTTAAAAGTGTAAAATAATCTATTTTTTAACTAAAATCTGAGTGAAGTGTTCCATGCAGGCAGAGTATAAACTGTAGCATCTGTTTGCTGCATTTTCTTCTTATAAACTGTAGCAAATTGCTTTCTACAAATGTGCTACCTTGCCTGCATGAAAAAAGAGATTTTTTTTTTAACTGTAGCAAACTGCTGGCAAATAAAGTCCTAACTGTACCAGTAGCAGCAGCCCTGGAAACAGTGTCAGCAGAATCATGAGAACATCTTAAGAGTGTTTAGTTACCTGAGAAGCAGACAAAATTAGGGAATTTAAAGAAGGTTTAACCTCAGAAGAAGGAAGGTTAACAGTCAATCTTCTCATGTTTTCAAAGGAAACCAGTAAACATTTCAAAAGTTAAGATAGCTGAAGAATAAACTTTCTTCCAAAATCTGTCAAATGTTTTCTCATTCTTTTTAAACACCTTTATTAAATTATCACTTAAGACATAGACAAACATGCACTAACAGTAAAGAACACAAACTACTAACATCTTTTTCCATTTACATGCATTATACGTCACTTATTTTTTCTTTGTAAATATCATCAGTCCAACATTACATACGTGGCTGAACTGCTGCCTTCCCTGAAACATCACTCCTTCCCCTCCTGAACATTATTCTGCATGTAATGTTCCCACAGTTTCCACTTATTTCTATGTAATTTGCTTATTCCATTTTCTAAAGATCTTGTCTTCCAGTTCTTTTATCATTTTTATAATATTCAGTCCTTCAAATACAGTTGGTTTAGGTTTAGGTTTTGATTTCCATTTTCTAGTAATTGCTTTTTTTTAGTTTTTTGGTAGTCAACAGAATTAAACTTAACAGGCCTTACTGTGCATGTTGTTGTTGTTGTCTTTCGGCTTTTCCCAGTTAGGGGTCACCACAGCGGAACTTGGGTCCACTAATGATTGGCAGTAGATTTTGATGAACACCGAGGTGCCAGCTCGACATTCAACTTTCAATGAAGTCATGCCCATTTACGCATGTCTTTCGAATGCCCACCCAACCGCGGGGAGGACATACAGAAGGCACTCTCCACACTCCAGCCAAGAATTGAACGGGAGAACCTCTTGTTGTGAGGCAACAACACTACCGCTGCACCACAATGGATGACTGTGCATAGGGAATTCATATCCGAAGTCCAAGCTCAAAAGAATAATTTCTTAAGTTTTGTTCACCTAATATTTCTGACAAAGTATTCTGAAGAGAATTTTTAAAATCTGCCAACTCATTACACTCAACAAAAATATATTCCCAGATAACGTTCTTCCCCATCATGCTTCCAACATTTGCTACCTATCAGAAGAATTTTTTTTTTTAAATTTGCTTGGGGTATAACATGCTTCTACAAACACTTCCAAGCAAAGATCCTTATGGACTTTGCATGCTTGGAAGTCATACAGAACTCCCATGTTTTCTTTTGTAAATTGCTTTTCCAGTCCCTCTCCCCAATCTTTTCCAACCTTCACTGATTGATTCTTAAAGTTATCATGCATTCCATTTTGATTTATAACCTTATGCTTGTGTTATGTATATGAGACTTAAATGTATAGCTCTAAAATTCCCTTTAAATCAGGTAATCCTAAATCTTTGTGTTCTATTGGTAGGATCAACTTATCTCACTTAACTCTTGCCCTCTTCCCCTCTCCAATAAATTCAATCAACTCTTTATTTATTATTGCTCACAACTTGATAAAAATATGTCTAACCCATATATATAAGACTAAAGGGACTAAAAGCATATTCACTGTTTGTATCTTACTATCCATATCCATAAACAAGAGCTTCAATTTTCTGAGTTTTTGTATTATCTTTTGTTTAGTGACTTCCCACATATCTTTAGCTATCATAACAGAAGCCTTTTAAATTCATACTGCTTAAGACTTCATCTTATCATGTCCCCATGACTATGGGTATTGCTGAGCCAAGTCATGTGTTGGTATATACTTTATGGCTATAGCCTTTGTTTTATCTTCATTAATTTTATATCCCAAAAAATACCTGAAACTGTCTCAAAATGTTTCTCGACACAGAAATGTCTTTTCTAGATTTATGAGGTACAAAATAATATCCACAAATAAAGCCAACTTTTCTTGATTACTATACCAATTATATCCTCACAGTTTTGAATGGCTCTAAATATAAAGCAAATAACAAAAGGAAAAGAGGACACCAGTGCCTAGTACCTCTATTCAAACACATCTCATCAGAGAAGAATACTCCCACTTTATTTCTTGCCTCAAAACATTCATATATCATCTTAATTAGCATTTTTATTGTATCAGGGCAAACAAAAGCTTCCATTGCTCTTCTCATAAAATCCCAGCTTTCTATGTCAAATGTTTCTCTGCATCAAGACCCACCAACAACAGTGGTATATTCTTACATTGTGCTTACCTCTGGATCATCATTGTTTTACTAATGTTGTTTGATGTTTTTCTCCACTCCAGAAAACCACACTGATCCATGTAAATCAATTTTGGCAACATCTTTGCCATTCGTTCACCTAGTTTAGACATATACAACTCTAGTCATGGTTTAACATTGAAATGGGTCTATATGAAGATGGGTTTTGCCTCCTTTAGGTAATAGCCACCACAGGCTTTTTCCACATCTTTATCATTTCCATCTTCCCTAACTTCCAAATTCGACAGGACTATGATATATTCCTGGAGACTTTTCTGAGGATTGATTATACCCTCACAATTTTTATTTCACTTACTCCTATCTTAACAGTTTGTTTCTGAGCCTCATCTACCTCCAACCTTGGCATAATTAAGTCTCCCATGAATATTTCCATTTGTACTTTTTCTTGATTTCCACATTTTCTGCTTTACACAAATGTTATAAAATGTTTGAAATATCAATAAAACCTATATAGGATCTCTTGTTATTTTTCTTGTTATTTTCTTAGCAACAACTCTTTCTACTTTCAGTTGCTTAAGTCATTATGCTAATTTTTGTGATCTAGATTTATTATCAAAAAATTAGTTGCTTAACAGCAAACTTTCTAACTCATACAAATTATTCAGATACTCCTAATTTCTCTTTAGCAGCCTGCATTTGTACCTCTTCATATTCTGTGAGCTTCCCCTTGTTCTGCAGTACTTTAACCTTTTTCAGCCCTTTTAATTAATTCATATCATGTCTTAACCATATTTTCTTTCTATTTGTTTCTACCCTACATTTAAACTCCATTTTCATTGTATCCCACTTACTAGCTATAACTTCTGAAGCTATTTCTAGCTTCCTTAATAACTCAGTAATAATTTCCATCACCCATTCTTTAAATTTATGTCTGTTTAACTGGTAGTTTGGAAAGCACCAGTGTCTCAGTTTTACTTCATTACCTGTCATTTTACTTTATTTTTGCTGGTGCATGTTCTGAAGTAGTTTATTGGATTGTGTCAAAGCTTTGAATTAAATTCACATGTTCCTGTGAAATACAATGTCTGTCTAGTCTAGCCCAATTATTGTACCTTGGGGAATAATATGTAAATTCTCATTGAGTTCCTTCTACTGTAGTCACATCTTCCATACCAAATATTTTCATAAATTTCTTCAGAAACCTCCCCTCTTTTGTTATATTTTCCCTTCTAGATCCCCCAATGCATCCTCACTATTGCAAATCAAGTGCTATTCCCTACCTGTGAGTAATAATACTCCCTGCTGAAAGCTAATTATTTATCCCAACATTTTCTTAAGCCCCATAATAGCAGTTCTTAGCCCCATAATAGCGTTTTTTGGTGGAATATAAATACATTCCAGCATAATTCTCCATTCTTGACAATAGCCCTTTACTACCACAAATATACCATTCTCCGTGAACATCAGGATAGTTCAAAACTCTTAATCATCTCAGCCTCTCTTTCATTCATCCCGGCCAAACCCTACCAAGTTTGACCACTCAATGGCAAGCTAGTTAAAAACTTCTCCACACAATGTATTACCTAATCTCTTGATCATTTTAACTTCTTTCTGTACACTGGGAGAGCCAAAATTAAGCTGCTAATCAGTTTATGGCCATCTTTGAAGTCCCAGAAGCTTTCCCATCCTTGCCAATAGGAATGTAGTTGGCATTTGCAATATATTTAGCAACAGAAGACTTGGATAAAGACATCACTGCAGGATCTGATTTGGAATTAAACAACAAATTAATTTGATAATGTAAGCCAATCAGATTTCTTGAGACCAGGGGTCTTACTGTCAGGCATACTGCAAGCTGTTAAGAAAACATTGTCTAACGTAGATAACACATGAAGAAGAACTGCAGATTGTGGAATATCCAATTATAACAAATTATAATACATTTGCTAGTACATATGGATTTCTTTCCCTTCCCACTGAAATAAATGTGTCATTTTGCTAATAGTCTGGAAGAAAATCTATAGAAACACTTTCCTCTGAATCAGAATCTTCAGCTGTAGGAGAATTAACTGAAGTATCACACTCCTTCTACCTACCCTTGTCTGCTTGTCGAGAATTAGAAAATAGCAGCAAATCTTCCCTATCCATGATTAGAGACATTAGAGAAGAAACATTTAAGTTTCTACTGAATCATCTTGGGAGGCAGAAAATGGAAACAATCCATGACATGGACACTAGAATGGGGTAATTAGGTGCTTTACCCCAGCTAAGTAGTGCAGCTTTACCTGCTCCTCCCCCTACACCAATAAGAGTGGTTCTCCCTTACCCAGTAAGGGCAATTCTACCAACACAGATGTGCTAATCTCCTGATCCTTAGTAGCTTCCTGAGGAGCTATACCAGAGATACCAAGAGGAAAAGATCAGAAGTCCATGGTACCCATTTTATTCACAGCAAAGTCACCCACCAATGGCTGAGGAAGACACCTAAAAACTCCCCAACAACTTGCTTCCCCATCTGCATGAAGAAGAATAAAGAATGCAGGAGGCTGACAATTGTTCCATGTCTAAGGCTGGAAGGAGACCTTAAAAGCAGATGGTAGAGCCTGAGTGAGTCGACCAGACAGTAAAGGTTCTGAAGTAAAATTTTCAGTGACAGTCCCCAAAAGCCCAAAACCTTGTCCCAGACACACTTACTCTAAACAAAAATGTAGAATATGTCAATGAAAATAGATTTTATACATTTTTTCACACACACCTTGCATAAATAAAAATCCCTTCAGTAATGAGACATTCCAACAACAAAAAAAGCATTTTGTAGCATAAGAGCATCATACTCCTAGAAAAACACTTCACAGACAAATGATGTAGTGGAAGGCTTTTCCCAGAAGGGTACTTATCAGCCCAGCCTTGAAACTATAGCTAGCTGACTGTCAATTCCAACATGCCAACAGAAATGAAGCATTTGATGGCAATAAAAGCCCAGAAGCTTTTGGCACCCAAACTGCCTTTTATATGGCACTGCTCAAGCAAATGGTATTTTGGACACATGGAAGGAGCCCAAAAACTTTAAAGGCTGACCAATAGTCATATCCTAGGGGAGGATATAAATGTGATCTAAATGGTCAACATTTAACATTTCTAAAATAGATAGCATACTTCTGTCATGGAAGAGGGTGGCTTGGTCTTTGCATGTCAGGAGATGAAACAGTTTAAGTAGCTTGGCTTTTGATCAAAAGTTAGAGTAAAAGGCATTATGAGACTGACCAACAGATGGGTGCAACTGTAACAATTTTTAAGTCATAATCTCAGACTCATGTATTACGATGGAGGCTGAGTCCTAGGGAAAAGCTCTCAAGTTTACCAGTCATTCTTAATCTCCATCCTCACCAATGGTCATGAACTTTGGGCAGTGCCTAAAAGGATGAGATCACAGATGCAAGTGTTGGAAATTAGGTCCTTTTCTAGGGTGGCTGTGTTCACTCTTCAAAACACATTAAGGAGCTCCACAATCAAAGAGGATTGTGAATTATAGCCTCTGCTTCTCCAGATTGAGAGGAGCCAGTGGAGGTTGTTAAGTTATCTAGTGAAGATGCCCTCTTGATGCCTACTCCTGGAGGTGTACCAGGCAAAAGCCACTGTGAGGAAGGCCAAGGCAGGCCCAGGACCTAGACATTCTCTCTCTTTCTCAGTGGGTCTGGGAACAAACATGATAAACTGGAAGCTGTTGCTGGGAATGATGAAGTCTGGCCTATCTTGCCACCATCATTACCTCACCAGGCTAAGCAGTTTATAAAATGGAAGGATGGATAAATGCATGTAATGTGATAATCAAAGTTCAGTACGCATGAAGCAAAGTTTATAGAAAAAAATTGCATTTGTTTAGGTTTTTGATAGCCTGTTGGTAGATTTTACTACAGTACTCCATTTCAATGTTTATTTTTGACAGTGTGTTTTCCTGCTTATACAGTTTCTTCACTGAAGAGAGCAAAGTTTAGAAAAAATATTTAAATATGCCTATGTTTTCCCATTAGTAGAAAGAGTGGATGCTTGAGCAGATCGTGTTGAATTGCGAGTAGTGATGATTACATTATAACAACGGATTTCAAAGTTTTCCAGCTGACATTTACAAGACTGCAGTGGAGATATTTACCATTCTAGGTATCATTTTCTCATGTAAAGCACACATTTCTGATACAGATTGTAATCTTTTTGACATTTATTCAAACTGAAAGGCAGGCAAATGAAACAAAAATGTAATGGCCAGCTCTGCATAGTCCCACTAGCTCATGAACGTTCAATAAAAATCATACCTCTAATGTGGAGTAAAGATGGAAATGAATAACTGTAAAACTGTGGTTCTGAATGGGTGCCATAAACTTCTGTAGCAGTGGAAAACCCTGACCAGGGGATATTTTACATCCCTTTTTATTAACTGAAAAAAGAGCACTTTCTTTTGTGACATGAATTTTCATTATCTTTATATTGTCATTTGTGACGTGTACTATTTATTTCCAGTCTTACTTACATATATCTGCTTCACCCCATTTTTCCTGTTCTAAGAAAAAGAATGCATATACGAAACCTAATTACTTAAGCGTTGGTACAGACGACAAAGACAGACACAGAGAGAGAGAGAGAGAGAGAGAGAGAGACAGAGGGAGGGAAATGGGGTTATGTAAATGAGATGAGTGATGTCAGTGAAAATACCTCCCTTATTCAAAATTTCATCATACGATGTTAGTTTGTTCGAAAATTATCAGACTAGTAGAGACAGTTAAATAGCCATGGTGCCTCAAAAGAAAATATGCTTTATAAGTACTTTGCGGGCCTGAATAAATAGATGATATGTTGGCAGTCTTCTGTTTCCATAAAAAAATAAATAAATAAATAATTTTAAGCTGGTGGATGAATGTGGGTCATCATGCTTAACATTTAAAATGAACTAACCAAAACAGAAGAAAACATAGCTTAGTTTGTGAACCAGTGGATTCAGCTACTAAATGATGTATGAAAGGCCTTATGGATAAAAGATTCAGAGTGCAGGACCCAAGACAGCATGTATCAGATCAGGAAGGCCAGAACAGACAAATCAAAATGAGTTTGTTGTGGCTGGCTCTGTGGTGCAGAGAGCTACAGCTTTCAATAGGACCTAGACAAACCAAGACAACTTTTAATTCAAACAGTGGAGGAGCCAATGAAGCAGAGTGGGAGTAAGCAATTAATGTCAGCCTAGCTCACTACTCCTTGGGGTGGGTGGCAGTTCAGCCAGCTGCAGTGTTATCAGCTACTGGAGACAGTGACATATCGGTTAATGAGCTGGAGATGTGTCCCTGACTCTACCAAGCTGTGCCTCTGCTGAAAATAAGACAACATGCTTGCTCATAGTGGAAGGTGCAGCAGGCCTTTCCATCAGTGAAATGTGTAGATCAACCACTGGGAGAGCGGTTAGACTCAAAAAACAGAAAATACAATGTACCTGCAGGGATGACAGCAATGTCATAATTAGGTGTCATGCCTGTGGTGGGAAATGAATTGAATGGCCATGACAGGTCAGGTGCCTCATTGCTAGGAGGCACCTGGAAAATAAAGCAGACGAAAATAAACTGAGTTTTTTTTTTATTACATAACCCAAAAACTAAAAGAGGAATCCAAGAAAGAGATAATGTGAAAGGGATAAGACAGGAAAGAGAGAGTTAAGTGGGGCAGTAGATTGGCTTGTGGAGTTTTCAAGTAGCAGAGGATGTTGGATTTTCAGAAGAATGTGGAACTTTAGAGGAGAAGGTGGAAACTAGATAGAGATGGTAGTACATTGCCATTTTAAGGTAAAAAAAGATAGAACAGGACTGGGAAGGAAGCAACAGGAGGCCTGTAGACAGGATGGGATGGGAAAAAGTAGGGGGTTGAAAGACAAAGGACAAAAAGACATTGCCAAATGCATTTTTTAAAGGAGTACAGGCAAAGACCTCATTATCCCTTTTTAAGCGCAACCTGGATAACTGGATGGGAAACAAAAAATACACCCCTGGGGTTCCACCTGTTTCCTTGCTGGACAGGGGCTTTGGGTGATGACTTGTCTAAACATACATTCATAGTTAGATACTAGGCTATTGGCCTTGGGGCCTATACAAGCCCAGCCAAAAAGGTACCCTGGCTTTTGCCACCCACGAAAATTATTTTCCTGTGCCACTGTCGAGCAGAGCCACAGTAGTGATCCCTGGGGTGAATTTCCTATTTCCCATCCAATCATCAAGATTTTTCTTGAAGAGTGCTAATTAGGAGCTTTGTTTGATATAGATAGGTAGTTTATTCCAGAGTATGGGAAGTCTCTGGGACAGGAATCTATCCCTCCGGCATGTTCTGTTTATTGTGGTACAAGGTTTAGGTCCCTATAACGTGTAGCTTGGAGGGATTGGGATTTCTTTAAGTGGAGCATGTCCAATAGCTCTGGGTTTGACATATCTTTGTATGTTAGACAGAGATCACCTCTGAGTAGGTGATATGCGACTGAGTAAAGCTGGAGTTTTTTTAGACGGTCTGCGTAGGGCATTTGTTTGAGTCCGGTAATCCTCTTTGTGAGGTATTTCTGTGGCCTTTCCAGTTGTTGTAGATGTCTTGTGAGGTACATACCAAAAGGGGCATTGTACTCTATAATGGGTCTAATGAGTGATGAGTAGAGGGGAACAATGACCTCTTTTTTCTGGATGAGAAACCTTGAGGTGTGCCATGTAGAAGGATTTCCTGACTACTGTGGCGATGTGATTATCAAAGGAGAGACTACTGTCCACCTGTGTCCCAAGGTCTCTTATCACACTTTCAGTGTTAAGTATACTACCGCCTATGTTGTAGTGCATGGGTACAGAGTTTTTACCAAAGGGGATGACAATGCACTTTTTGGCACTGAGCTTGAGGCCATGGCTTTGACACCAGGCATCTGTCTCAGTGAGGCCCTTTTGTAGGATGTCCACATCGTTAGGAGTTTTGATTATGGCTCCTAGTTTGCAGTCATCTGTGAACCTCATTAGCCAAAGACCTTCTGTGTTAGCCTGTACTTCAGAGAAGTACATACAAAACAGGAGAGGACCCAGGACTGAACCCTGTGGTACTCCACTTGTCACTGTCTGAAGTCGGATTTGGAGTCTGCTACATTCACAGTGTGGGTTCTGTCAGTGAGCCAGTTGGCAACCCATCTTGTGACATAGGGATTTATACCTAGTTTAGTGAGTTTATCTATAATTCCAGAGTGGGGGATGGTGTCGAAAGCCTAGGCAAGATCTAGATAGGCTGTGTGAACCACCTTACCATTGTCTACAGCTTTGGTGAATACTTCAAAGAAGTCTATCAGGTTTAGGAGACATGATCTGCCTTTTACAAACCTGAACTGGGTGGAATCCAGAGTTTGGAGATTACCAATGTCTTTGTTTATAAGTTCCATGATGATACATACCATGGCCTTGCAGACCAGGCTCGTCAGGCTAATGGGGCGGTAGTTCCCGGGGTCCGTGGTGGCTCCCCCCTTGTGGAGTGGGATAACCGTTGCTGTGCACCATTCATCAGGCATAAAGCCTGAGGTGAGGCTATGATTGAACATGGTACTTAGGTAGGGTGCCAGTTCATTCTGTAGTTCATGTAGAACACAGCCTGAGATGTTGTCCGGTCCCATGGATGCTGTGTTCTTGGCTTTGGAGAGTGTGGTTTATACCTGTGCAGCCGTGATTACAAGAACTTTGCATTCTTCCGGTATAGAGATGGGCTCTTTAGGGGGTGAGGGGGGGGGTAAAGTTAGCACTGAACCTATCTGCCAGGATGTTGGCAGTATCAGCTGGATCTGTATATTTAGTGCCATTGTGCTGTAACTCAGAGCAGATCTGAGTGTTACCATTGAGATTCTTGACATAGCTATAGAATGCTTTGTGGTTGCCTTTAGAATCGGTGGCAATTTTGTTTTCATAACTAGCTTTGGAGGATTTTATCAGGGATCGCAGCTTCTTACTGAGGCTGACCAGGGAGCTCCTCCACTCTTGGGATTTTACTCTCTTTTGCAAGAGTTTCTTCCTTCTGTTGTACAGTTTGTTTATGGCAGGGGACCACCAGATTTGCTTCCTTTTTTTGGAGGATAGCGTCTTGATTCTGTATGGGATAGCACGATCCATGCACTCATGTAAGTGCTTCTAAAGTGGAATTGTGTAGGATTCAGTAGTCTTAACTGTATTGTCCATCTGCATGGGTGTCATGAAGTTCACCACTTCTGTCTTAAGAAACATGAAGTTGGCTTTGGAGAAATTTTTTACCATGGTTTCCTTAATGGGGGGTGGAGGCAGGATGTGGATATCTAGGGTAATTAGCTTATGGTTGGATCAGACCAATGAGGCACTGACTTCAGGTGTGGAACACCGGTCACTCATGTTGGTAATGACTAGGTCTAGGATATCGTTGCCCCTGGTGGGGGTGTGGATAAGTTGATCCAGGGCATTGGAGTTTATGAATTCCAGAAAGCGTTAAGCAAAGGAGTTGGTGCATGAGGAGTTTTCCCAGTTAATGGTGGGGTAGTTAAAATCGCCCATTATTAGGGTGTTTGGTTGAACCCTAATATTTTCCAGTACATCAAGAAGAGAGGAGTGGGAATCCTGGGGCATGGTGGGTGATCTGCAGCAAGCTTCAATTTGGATTGCAGTTTTGCCCAGAGTTAGTTGCACTTTGGATAACCTCAGCTGCATTATGCTGAGCAACTAGCCTGGAGGTGTGGATATCCTTAATGAATATGGACACACCTCCGCCTTTGGTGTTCCGGTCCAGGTTACATGGCTGAAAAGTGTGGTAGGAGTTACAGCCTGGTAGTGCAGGGGTGCTCTCTGGAGCCTTGAACCAGGTCTCAGTCACCGCACAGATATCTATGTTCTCTATTTTAAGGAGTGCCTCGAGTGAGTGAATTTTGAGATTTAGACTTCTAGCACTGAGTAGCATCACCCTCAGTTTTTGCTTGCCTGTTCCTGTTATGGTGGTGAGTTTGTCATTTGAACCTTGCATAAAAAAGGCACTATAGGGGCAGCAAGAACCTTAGCCAGTATCCGGAATCCCAGGGGTGACAGGTGCAGGCCATCTCTAGCAAAGCATCGTGGTCTGTCAACCATGTCATCCCAGGCAGACAGATACTGGATCCCTTTAGAATGGCACCAGAAGCTTAGCCATTTGTTGAAGTCAATCATTTTGTCCTTGTACTGTGGCATCATTCTGGGTGATGTCAGAATGCTACTCAGGGCTAGGGTCATACCTGCCTGGGCTACAAGATCGGAGAGCTCTTCCATGTCACTTTTCATGTAGTCCAGGGAGGTATGTCTCAGGTTGTTCACACCAACATGGACAATGACAGAGTCATATTTGTACTTGTTGTGGAGTGACCTGAATGCGTGGGTTATGTGGCGGATCCTGGCACCCGACAGGCAGCTGACAGTAACCTTCTCCTTGTTTAGCCTGGTGAGTGGGACATCAGTGTGCCTGACTATAGAGTCACCTAAGACTAGTGTGTTGGGTACATTGTTTTGCCTTATTGGCTGTGGTTGAGTGGCACACTGAGTCTGCAGGCTATGTGTCATTTGGGTTGTGTTGGGGGTGGAGGTTGCTTGCATTTCTGCTTTGGAGGTCTCTGTTGCTTGAGCAGATTATTATTGAGAGCCTCCATGAATGTTTTTGTGTTTCTATGTGTGGATTTTGGTGGTGTAGATTTAGTGAGACTATGTGATGAGTGTGGTGTGGTGCAAGTGTTTACCTTCTCCTCTTGACTGTCAAGTTCAGTCTTGATTGGAGAGAGCTTTACCTCCAGATAAGTGCATCTCTCACAGGTTGTAGTGTTGGGTGGTAGGAGGAGAGGGTTGTCTGTGTACATGAGGCAATTTCTACATTGCCCCAAGATGCCCAGATTCATCGGATAGGCAGGAGAGAACACTGGGAGCTGACCCTTGGACATGCCTGAATAAAAAAAACTATTTTCCTCTAGATACGTGAGGAAAGTGAGTACAAGAGCTGTTTTTCTCTAAGGAAGTGAGGAAAGTAAGTACCAAAACTGTTTTCCTCTAGGTAATGAGGAAGGTTGAGTGCTGTAGTAATTAGTAGGTTATTTAGTGCTTACAAGTTCTGAACAAGTGCTGATCACGAATAAGCAAATTCAAGTGCTAAAAGTAAGAATCTGTATCTGAACTAAACTAGTTACAGGAAAGGGGGAAACAAGTGCAAATGTGGACTTTTAAATCAGAAAGTTGAGAGAGATGAAAAAACTGCCCAAACGGCCAATAACTACAATTTCTGGGCCAGAACCACTCCTTATGTGGTAGATAGGTTACCTAGTGCTTACCATTCCCACTGATAAGCTAGAAGGCTTCCCTCCAACACAGAATGCTTGGGGGGTGGGCACAGAAGCTTACATACAGTCCTGGATACAGCAAATCTGAATCTGGACTACACTAGTTACAGGAAAGGTATTTTTTGTATGTACAGAAAAGTAGCTAAAACAGCAGTCAAAACAATTCAAATGCAGTGCAAGCTAGCACACTTGTCTATGTAGCAATGTTAGACCAAAACAGTTTAAAAAATGCAATTAAATTAAAAATGACTAAAAACAATGCAGAAGGAGTCTTTAGGTAGAATGAGGTAAAGATATGGAACTGGGGGGAGAGTCCCAGATCAAATCTACAGTGGGGGCGGGCAACTGCAAAAACCTCCAAATTTAAACAACACAGGAATAGGGAGGGTGGGTATAGGAAAACCCAACACCTTCAGCAGAGATCTGAAAAACTATACAGTGAAGCAAAAATAACAGTGCACAACTCTGAAGTCAGCCAGCAATGATATAAAATTAGTCAAACAACAATTACCAGTACACAACTCTGAAGTGCCAGAAAAATGTACTCAGCTCTGTATATCTCCAGATAGTTTGAAGAGCACTCTTTCAGGAACACAGGAAGGCTCCAGCAATGATATGCAGACTTTTTTACTAAGAGGGTTTAACTTTATGCAAGTAATCCTTGAGATGGTCAGACAACACACAGAATGTAATACCAGTTATACCAACTTAAGACACAGAGAAATAGGGGAAGGGAGGAAAAACACCTGCAGCAGAGATCTGAAAAACTATACAGTGAAGCAAAAATAACAGTGCACAATTCTGAAGTCAGCCAGCAATGATATAAAATTAGTCAAAAACATGGGCTAAGCTCTTGGCTAGGCTTATAAGGGCCTCCGGGCCAATAGCCTAGTAACCTCCTATGATCGTACAAAATAAAATGAAAGAAAGTAAGAGATACAGTCATGAAGGAGGGGCCAGGGAAAATAAATCAAAGGTGAATGTACAGCTAGTTAGCAATGCAGGAATAAACACATCGGGTAGAAGATGCAGGAAGAGGGGAGGAGGGGAAATCAGACACAAAGGGGGTGAAAATGCCAGAACAGTGGAAAGTGGAAATGGTTTGTAGGAAGATTGCAGGAGGAATGTAAAAAAGATCAGATAACAATCAACATAGACAGTGAGGGAGACTGAAGGTAGTTAACTGAAGAGGGAAACCATTGCAGATAGAAGCAGTAAGTGGCATGAGGTAAGAAGTCATGGAAGGGAGGTTTAATGACTGCAGTCTCAAGCACCAAGGTAATTAAGGGTCTTGGCAAGGGAGAGAGGTACAGCAGATTATGGTGAAATAGATTTTGTGGCTCAAACCTAGCAAAACAGATTTAAATGTTACAAAGATGGTCACAAAGGACAAGGGATGAATGCTTATTGTGGTGCACATAAATACAATTGAACTGTCAAAGAAGACAGTAGAGATGGTAGCAAGCAGAGTCCAGGAGGTGGCTGCCACTTACCAGGAAACATGGCTGAAGTTAGCATTATCAGAGGTGCTACATGTTCCAGCAGACAACACAATAGTATGGCTGACTTCAGTCGAAGTCAAGGTAGAAGGACTTTAGACTGGTCAGAGGATGGGGTGAGAACTGAAAGAGACAAGCTGTGTACCAGAGACAGAGGCTCCAACGTAGCCCAGAAGGGACACTAGTGCACAAAGCTGCTTTGGAAAGGCACATCTCCATAGCAGTACTTTTAAACTAAGATGGAAGGAGAAGGGCAAGTTAAAAAGCAGTAGTGACTGTAGGCATCCAGTACAAAGAAGCAAAAGAAAAAAAAGACATACAATATAGCACATGAGCAAACCAGACTGATTAATTATTACCAAGGATTATCAGGAGTCTAGATAAATATAAAAAATGAGAAATGCAGGCAGCGAGATAGGAGGGGGAGGTTGAACATTGTTAGTTTCATAGCAGAATGGGCCAATGGCAAGAGGGTGTGGGGAGTGGAGGTAACCAATGGCAAGAGCGTGTGGGGAATGGAGGTATCTAGGTATAAGCTGTTCAGGAAAGACAAGGAAGGGACACAGATGAATTATATAAACAAAGGTAGACATCAAACGTGAGGTCAAAAAACAAGCAGAACATCCGCCATTGAAGGAAGCAAAGAAAAGGGCTCTAGAAGATAAGGTAGAGGAAAGGGGGTGGGGTGCTTGTAAACTGCAGGTGTGTCAGCCCTCAGATATTTTTATGTATTTATTTATTTTATTTAACATTTGTTGACCGGGAAAGTCCGACTAGGTTCTACAGATCCTGTTTTCAGCGGAGGACCGGGGAGATATGTCAAGGAAAGAGGAAGAAAGCCTGAAGGAGAGAAAGAATCGAGTTGAGCAGAAGGAATGGGGGTTTATAGTCATGGGAGAGCTGAAACTTCCTGGAGCAAGGCAGGTAATTCAAAGCTACAGAACAGTCGAGCATGCTTCTGTAGAGCACATCATTAGCATATCATCCAGGTTTCTACCCATCCTCCTATCAAATTCAATCCCTTCCACCTTGTCCTCTGTTGCAGACAGTCATTGGAGTATAAAATCTTCACCTCCCTCATTGTGCTTGCTGCTGAAATAGAATGAAGAAGTCTTGGTTCACTGCTGGATTCTGCTAACTGGTGCAGGACAGTAATAGAAAACAGAGAAGTCTGAAAGTGGTCTTAGACATCTCTGACCCTGTCACCTTGATTAAGCGAAGACACCATTAGCCAGCAATGATGTAGTTTACAGTGTTAAAGAGAAGGGCAAGAACACAAAGTCAAGATGAGAATGTAGGATTTTGGGGGAGTGGATTATAATGAAGGGGAGAGGATCAAAGCTTTGGCAAACTGAAGAAGTAAACAAATGATAGGAATCGGCCAGTGATGCAGCGCTCAGGTGAATGAACAAAGGTTTGGGGAAGAAACAAAATGTCAATTAAGAAAAATGTGAATATGGCTATGAAAGACGGTGAGGTTAGTAATTAGTGCAGAAAACAGGAAATAAAGGTTTCTTTAGGTAATTGCTGAAAGAAGGCTTTACTAGACTGTACATGGATTACAGAAGAATGGAAAAAAACAAAGGCACTGAATAAATACTTTGCTTTGCTGGGAGGAATGTCATACAGAGTGAGGAGGTAGTGGAGAAATAAGAAGACAGGCAAGGAAGGGACTGAGAATGAGTTTGCTTTCATATAGGAGGATAAGATAAAAGGACCAGATGGGCTACCTCCTACAGTCTTCAAGAATTTGATTAGTATGCTAGCAGATCCCCTGACTAATGCTTTCTACAGATCCCTAGCTACTGCAGAAGTGCCTGATGACTGGAAGACGGCAACTGTGGTACCACTGTGAGTCTCAAAGAAAGCTGCATAAAAGAAGTGCTTAGGAAGTCCAAAGCTTCAGAGCCTACTTTCATCAAGAAGAGATGCTAAAGTCCTGGAGGGAAAATGCTAGGAAAAGAGAAATAAGCATATAAGCATATATAAATAATTACAAGGAAGTATACACATCCACTCACTGGCAATATTCCTAACCTAGAAGAAGGATATAAAGGAAAGACACTGCTACTGCAACAGTGACCTTTTAGAGCACCTACTGCTATGGTAAGTTCACTTACACAACTGTTTTATGTTCAGCACTGTACCACTGTTACAGTAGCTGAAGAGGTATGGATAGATTACCAAATGTTTATCATTAAGAATGGTCCTACCAAAGTCTGTTGTGGATCTGGAAAAGGAATTTGGTTTGTAAGGCTTTCTAAAAGCAATACAAAGGACCAAGTGGCTACTTATACAATATTTCTAGCTTCTACCCCTTTCCAAAAAGCCCTGTCTGGAGGTCACTTGCTATGGTGAGAATAGCAGAATGAACCAACATGAGACAACCATGTAGGAATTGTCTGCTTTGACTCGTGTCCTTTTTTCTTACCCTCATAGGAAACCACTGATCTACCTTCCTGAAGGATTTTGTTCTGTCCTTGTGATATCTGAGCTGCCTGTGGACATCCGCAGTATACAAGATTTGTGCTCCCCTGATTTTGGTTTCTGGAAAGAATACAGGGAAATTAATAGATTGGCTCAAGGTAAACTGAAACTATTTTAATCATAAAATTAGGTTTTGCTTGCATCAAAGAAACCCTGTTTTGTGAAAAATAAGATATAACTGACCCATATGAGCTTGTAACTCACTCTTCTTGCAGATGTCAGAACAGTAAGTGACCAATTTTCCAAGATAAGAACTTCAAATCAGCCTCATAAGCTAGTACAAATTAAATAAATATTAATCTTCCAAGCACTAAGTTAAAATCCCAAGAAGGAGCCACCTGTTTTCTAGGCAGATGAATATGTAAAACCTCTTCCAAAAACTGCTTCACTTCAGGACAGGTAGAAAAAAGTGGGGTCTGTGGGAAAACAAGCAGACATGGTAAAAAGATAAATCAAGATAGAAAAATAAGAAAGGCCAGAGGATAGCAACTTCTGGAATTAGACATCTGAGCCTTAAAGGGTCCTGGTTCTTAGAATGACACCAAATAGAAAATCTTTTCCACTTAGGGGGGGGGGAGAAGGAGAGACCTGGGATGAGAGATAACTGGTTCACCCACCACAGTAACTCCATTCTTCCAATCTGCAGCACAGGAATCTGAAAAGATAAAGTGTGTTGATGCTGAGACCAGACTGACATAAGGTACTACTACATTTTTATCATGTGAAGTCTGGCTGAGGGAATTGTGGTAACTATATAGAGGGAGTGAAATTTAGAATCCCCAAAAAATCCCTGTCAGATGTCAGAGACTTGTTGGACAATCTCAGGAAAATCTAAGTACAGTTCTACTTTGTCCAGAAGAAGAAAAACCCTTCATAAGGAAGTATCCAGAATGTTGTTGTCTTTCGGCTTTTCCCAGTTAGGGGTCGCCACAGCGGAACTCTGGTCTGCTAATGATTGGCAGTAGATTTTCACGAAAGCCGAGGTGCCAGCTCAATGTTCAACCTTCAACAAAGGCACGCCCATTTACGCATGTCTTTCGAACGCCCACCCAACCGTGGGGAGGACATGCAGACTCCACACAGAAGGCACTCCCTATACTCCAGCCGAGAATCGAACGGGAGAACCTCTTGCTGTGAGACAACAATGCTACCACTGCACCACCGCAGATGTATAAGGAAGTGTCCAGAATACATCCTAAAAAAAATATTCCGTGGAAAGTCATGAGAGATGAATTCTGTAAGTTTACTTGAAAACCCAGGCTGAGACTTGTTTCTTGACACATGTCAGAGAATCATGACAGTTGAAAAAAGAGCCAGCAAACGTAAGACAATTATTCAAATAAGGAAAGACATGAATGCCTTGAAGTCTGTTGTAAGCAATAACTGGGGTCGGACACTTTTATATCCTTGGTACAGTAGGTCGAGCAAATGATGACAAAAAGCTGATACTATAAGCCATTTACAGTAAATCATATTAATATTAATGGAAGTCCCAGGGAAACACATTTCTGTAGATAAAATCTACGAGAAGTTTAATCCAGAAGCCTTTTAAAATAAAACCTTGTTTAAAACAATGAAAGGTAAGCATTATCATTCAAAAAATACATCAACTTCATCAGATAACAATGCTGGAAGTACGCAGTCATTTTAAATTTTTTGTGTTCAATCACATTACCACCACGCCCCCAGGAACTGAAACATCATAAAGGAGCCACTAAAAAAAATTCACAGTGCATATCATTGAGTCAAATCTATTTACCAAAATTGCAACAAAGAATAAAATACAGAAAAGAGAAGCAGAATGCCTCCTCCTTAAAATAGAAAAATAAAGGCAAAAGTGTGTAAATAGATGCCTTATATTTAGGTCTTATCTTTCCATTGTTTTTAACTTAAGCAAACATGCTATTGAAACATGTTCATCGAGTCTAGGCGAATTATTGGCATTCAAACGCAACTGCCAATATAATTCACATTTTTCAAGTAATAAGGTCTATGGACTTTCATTATTATTACAAGACATTTGTTCCAAAATGCAAAATGTTAATGTATGGTGTGGGTAAAATTGTATGTGTTTATAGAGGGCGTTAGTGTGGAGTCTGCATGTCCTCCCTGTGGCCGTGTGGGTTTCCTCCGGGTGCTCCGGTTTCCTCCCACATCCCAAAGACATGCTGTAGGTGGATTGGACACTCTAAATTGGCCCTAGGTGTGAGTGCGTGCATGTGTGTGCCTTCTGTGAAAGGTTGGGTGCTGGGCTGGCAACTCAACACTGTAAAACTCCACTGCCAGTTATGAGTGGACAGGTGATCCGCTGTGGCGACCCCTAACCGGGAAAAAGCCGAAAGAAGAAGAAGAATATAGAGGGCGTTAGTGTCTTTTCTTATTTTGATTTCATATAAATGTTCATATATTCTGTCCCTCAGTCTCTTCTCCATTTTTCCTGTGTAGAACCAGGGCAGAACATACATAGCACACAATATACCACCTTTGTTGTGCAACAATTGAATCTGGTTTTTATAGCGACGACCTGATTGCTCAATGCAATTTCATAGTACACCAGAATATTGGGGGCAGTAGGGACAGCAACCACACTTTTTCATCCCCATAAATTCCATTGTTTTATCTATGCTGGTGTTTGGGCCATCTGTGTTCTAATATTGTTTTCAAATTCCTGCCTGTTTTGAACACCACTCATTGACCGAGCCGCACATAATAATGAAAGGTATTCTCTTGTAGGAGAAGACACCAATTCTTTTCCAGGATAGATTTCACTGTGAGACCTTCAGTATAATAAGTTGTAATGAAAGAATTCCTGAAGGTTTCTGTGATTGTCTTCATAATCTCAGCCATGGGTGGCATTGATATTGTACCCCCCCAACATCTAGGACTTCCTCACTGCCGATGGAGGAGTATCATCCTTAATAGTAGGACAAAAGAGAAATAATCCTTTAAAGAATGTTTTGCATAACTTATGAGAGGCCAATGACTGATTTTGGAAACCATGATGAAAATTGGAGCTAGATGTCGGCTCTACCCAATGGTAAAATAGCTACAGCCTTTCTCATAAAGAGTAGAGATAAAATGTAATGTTTCAGATATGGGAGCAGTAAAAGGGTCTACATTCTCAATGATAACCCAGTTGGCACACCATTTCCATTTACTTTTATAAATCTAACAGGTAGATAACTTCTGGGAAGTTGTGAAGATTTGAATTACCATTTTAGAAAAGGAAGGGTAATTGGTTAGTACTGGAACTGGAAATACCATGCAATATGCCCGAGATTGTGAAAGTCTGGGTGAGTTGGCTCACAGGTGTGAGGGAAAAAAATCCAGTTTTGGGTCTAGGAGCCAAGGAGGCTTGTTTAAGGGACACTTTACAGAGAGAACCAGACTTACCTTGGCCATAGTGGAGCAATGAGAATCGCAACTGATTTGCATGAGGATGCTTTCTGAAGGAATTTGTGAATGAGGGGAATTGGTGGTTAGAAATGTAGAAGACCAGGCAGCCACTGATAGACTAGAGAGTCCCAGAGTAACAGCCTCTCTGGTCATCTCAAGGCAAAGTAGCTGCTGCATTTGGTGTTGGCAGGGGAAGCAAAGAGGTCACAGCAAGGCCAGCCCCAGTGACTGTATATCTGCTGAGCCACTGCAGGATTAAAGGACTGCATGTCAGGCATCAGAATAGACCTGTTGAGCCTTTCCTTAAGGTAGCTGACTTTCCCTGAAATTTTAATTCCAGTTACAAAGTAATGTAAATTCATTGCCATACATCCAAAGCCTCTCTTTAAAGGGAGTAGAATTTGGGTCCTTTTTGTTTGTTGATGAACCAAACTATTGACATGTTTTATGTATGAATAGAAATCTCACCTTGGGGAATGAGATCCTGGAATTCCTGCAACACTTGGAGGACTGCCTGTATTTCTAGGATATTGACTTGAAGATTAGACTTTTTTGCTCAAAAACCCATTTGAACATCCTCCCACTGAAATGCCCCCACCCTCACCCCAGAAAGAAGGAATCTGTAGTTACTAATGCTGTTGGAGGAGACAATATGAAGGGTCTGCCTAGAAGAACAGATGGTGAATCTAGCCTCCAGACAGAGTGAGTTCTGCCTGGATTCTCTATTTGGAGTACAGACAGCAAAAGACTCATCTGTGAGTTCCTTCTTGGTGGCTGCTAGAACATACATAGAGTTCACCAGAGGGCCTTTTGACCAGTACTACCTATCTTTGGATGAGCATAAACTTTTAATCAGGTTTTCATGGTATTGTTTCTGTTTTGTGTGGTTCCAGCCATTCCTTCCTGGTAACAGGTGAATCAGACAATCTGCCGGAGAGAGAGCACCCAAGAGGTAGAGGGAGTAAAATGGTATGCCTCAAATATCACATCACTTCCTCTTCCTGAGTGGGTGGTTTATTCATTCAGGATCCCCACTGTCTCATCAATTCTAGGACCTTGCAAATGAATAGTACTCAGAAGGTGATAGTGGAGAACTCTATCTTCCAAGTCCATGTGTGACATGAGAGACTCTGTCTAGGAGTCTGTGTCTCCTCTTCCTCATTTTCTTCCTAGGAATCTCCAAACAGGACTAATCAGTGTCCCTGGAAGATTCTCTGATGACCTCAATGTCTTTTTAAGGATATTTGTACTGCTGTGTCCCCAAGAACCATGATAAGACTGCTGAGGGAGGTATTTTAGGGTGTAGGCAGTGGTGCTGATTGCTATGTAACCAGTCTCAAGGGAGATGCTATGATCCTTTCCATAACCTCAAAAGCTGATCCAAGATATGTTAGCATCAGCAAATCCAATGCCAGAAGTGACCCAGCCTCTGCCGAAGTGGAGACTGGTACTGACAGCTTGAGACACCAAAAACAGCCCTACACAAATTGGTGCTGATGAGCTGGTATTGAACAATCAGTCCTGAGACCCACTCAACATAGATGGTGTTGAGTCGAGTGTGGGACGCAAAATAATCAGTGCTGAAGAGGAAAACTTAGTAGTGCTAAATATACAGGTTCTGGGAAGGAGGGCAGCTCTGAGACTACAAGCATAGACACAGGTGCAGGGGAAGGAAGGGAAGGAGGTAAGAGAGATGAGTGCCAACCCAATCAGTCCCTGGAAATAATGGGGGATGAGAGGATACCAACTCTACCCGGGTCTTGAGGAAGTTCCCAATCAACTTCTGAAATACTTTGGAAGAATGAGAAGGATTTAATAGAAGCAGCTGGATAGTTCCTTCTCTGATACATGTTTTGTAAAGGTTTTGGGAGATCTGTCTCTAATTGTAATGGTCTCTGGTGGAGACCTAAATGCTGAAATGTAGGTGGGAGGCCTTGTAGAAGAGTCCTGCTGCCTTCTAAGAATCTTTCAATCTGATAAGGTCAAGGATCCTCTAATTTCCTTGTTTTGGTTCTCTGTCCTTTTCCTTTCCTTTTCTTTCTCTCTCATTTTCTCTAAGTTTTCTGAAGTTCAAGAGTTTGGGGTTAGAATGTCCTTAAGTATTAGCTCATTTTCTGTATCACACAGGGACCTGGGCCCAAATCTATGACAGATAGAATATTCAGCATTCAAATGCTCAAGTGTCAAACAAACCACACACAATTTGTGTGGCTCTGGGGGTAGAAGTTTGTTGTCCATATTTCATAAACGTTTTGAAGCTATATGTATTCATACTTTATAAATCTCCCCAAAAACAATAGCCATACTACAGTTGAAAACATTCTTTCGTGGTTATCAAAAAAACATTAATCTAGAAACTCTCATATTTGGCAATGTTGGCTGCATTACATACCTGTATCAATTATTCCCTCTGTCTTTATAATTTTTCCCAACTCATCACACCTCCAACTAGACATTGCTAGGCGAAAAACTCTACATCAGTCTTGGACTGGATAATTACTACCCCTCCCAAAAAAAGCGCTCAGGCAAGCCCTCTGTCTGATTCTCTAAGTGATCGCTATCCCACATATATCATCAGAAAGTACAACTGACAAATTCTTGTCACTATAAACTAGTTGGGAACCTCAGTAAGTACAATGCTGAGTTTTTCTCCAATGTCCTATATCATGTCAGACTGCACTACTTAAAACAGCTTCCCCTAGATGAAGTCATTACCACCTTTAATCAGATATTATTAAGCTTACTAAATGAACACGTACCACACAGGAAACACACACACAAATTCTAGATCTGCACCATGGCTAATTCACATTAAACAATTAATGAAACTTAGGGACAACGCTTGGAAAATCTGGCAGAATAAATTACCAGACCTACTCCTCTCTGTATGGAACCAAGTAAAACGCCTTGCAAAATGGACAGAAAGAATTATGGTGGAAACATTTGAAACAGATCCCTGAGTAATCCAAAAACGTTTTGGTCCACCATCAATAACCTAATGCACACAGGCAGAAAAACCCAGCTAGTCCTATGTCAAATGACAGTGATAGCACTATAGCAAACTCCTGTAACTCCCACTTTATCAACACAGCAGCCACACTAAATAAATCCACAGGTTCTCACCCGTGTTATGCTCAACATGAAAACCCACCTCAAACAAACACCTTTACACTAAAAATCATCACTATTACATTCATTAAAAAAAAATCTTTCTTAAACTGATGTCAGCTACACTAGCAACTGATAACTCTGTCAGCAGATTATATCAAAGAAGCAGCCAACCCTTAGCACTTCCAGTCTCCATCCTCATAAAGAGATCCATTACAGAGATGTGTGTTCCTGCAGTAGGGAAACAAAATTGGTTCTAGTACGTAGGGGAGGAAATGCTACAGAACTAGGTAACTAGCAACCCTTAGATATAGTTTCTTTTATCTCCAAAATACTGGAGCATTGTGTGCATACTCAAATCCTCAAATAACTACTCAATAATCTCCTCTCGCTTACCCAACATGGGTTTGATCCCACCATAGCACCACTACTGCTCAATTGTCATTTCTAGACAATGCCAATGAACATCATAATGGTGGTAGACCAGTCTCTGTCATTTCTGGACCTCTCCAAGGCATTCAGTACTGTTCCACACACAAAACTGACTAAAACTCTGGCAGAACATCTTATTGCATACAATATTATCAAAGTTCACAAGCTACATAAGTAATCACACCCAAGCAGTAAGGTGGCAAAACACTTGTTTCTCCTTACTCTTAGTCTTTGTAGGTGTCCCCCAAAGGGTCCATTCTTTGACCCTTACTATTCAACATTACAATAATAAGCTTTACTTCATCGATCCCCAATGATTCAATATACAGATGATGCTGTGATCATCTGCTCTGTACCCTTCTTGTAGCAGCTACAGTCCATTACCCAGGAAAGGTAAGATGAAGGGCCAACCTGTGTCAAAACGGACTATTTTCAAATGGTTTTCT